>NW_027175887.1:4470007-4480007 GCF_023055335.1 Clinocottus analis | reverse complement strand
AAATGCAGCAACTCGGATCGTAAGAAGTTCTTCAAACAAAGTGGACCTCTTCCTCTGGGATATGAGAATCTAAACAATGCCCTGTTTGCTGCCTGCAGAGTTACATGTTGATAACCAAGAGGACAAAAACAGCTTTGAACAAGACTGAAGTTACTCCAACTCATTTAGAAATTGTTTTACCCAGTCACATTTGTTCAACACAATGACAACTCTGTTCTGACAAAAGGAGGGGGGGATGTCCAAGACATTTTGTGTCTCAGGTCCTTTTCTCTCTGTTTTTAACCAGCTCTAATTTCTCAGTTCACCTCAGATCTGCAGTGCGCTTGTTCAAGAAGAATGGCTCTTTTCTGTTCCCTGGGAGGAAAGCTAAGGGTCATGTTGGGGTCCAGTTAACTTTTTTTTACAACATTTTAAGAAATGCACGTCATTGCTCTCTTGCCAAGAGTGAGATGAGACGATGGATACCACTCTGTACGGTTGATATGACGCTACAGCCAGCAGTTAGCTTAGCTTAGCATTAAGACTGAAAGACTAAAGAGTCACAGGAGGGTTTATATATATATATAATTGTATTCTTTAGTATATAATATAGAGACTATTAAAAATGCTGCCAAAATATTGAACTTACTTGTGCATTGTTCTTGAACAGACACACTCTGAATCTTTGCCTCCAGAGGAAAAGAGGACTACGCTGAGGAGTAGAACTAGTTTTAACACTTGTCGCTGTACGTAACCTGGTCGTGATCAGGTGGTCCTGAATCTACTGAATAATTGTGTTTATCTGTATTCACAGTCCTGGACTGAAATGGATTTGAAAGGGTTATTCTGCCTGAGGAGCACTGCAGTCTGTAATGAATAAATGTTAATTTAAAAAAAACATATTTGCACACAGTTTCTTAATAATTACTAGCAGTGACGGCATGTGTTTTTCACCTTGAGAGTGTGTGCGTGTGTGTGTGTGTGTATGTGTGTGCGTGTGTGTGTGGCAAAATGGGACTCAATGAGACACGAACTGCAGCAGGAAGTTCCACAGAAGAGGATTGGAGTACTCAGGTGTTTGCATTTCTGTTCGTAGACTTTGTCGCTGCGCCTCCACCGTGAAAGATGCAGTCGCAAAACCTTCCAGGCGTTTGAGCGGTTCAAAGATGGGTGTGGTCCAAGCAAGGAGGGTCTCCTTAGTCTCCGTGACGTCTGCCGTGTGTCTCTGAAGAGCCTTGTGGAGCTCTAAGTGTGCTCATGTTTGGGTTCATCATTGTTTCCGTCACTAAGTATCCTAAAGAGTTGCCCGGGTTTTACAGTTAATGTTCTTCAAGGTGCTCTTTGGAAGAAACATTGTGAAAATAATGAGAGCACAAACATATTGTCACTATCAGGGATTTCTATTTCCTTCTTGATAAATGCTAATAAACATGAATGTACAGTAACCTGGTTATTTATATCTTTACAGTCGTGACTCGTGACTGAGCTTGATGTTCTGCATTTTGGTTTCGGTCTTTGGTATTTTTCTTTTGGTTTCACTGGTCTTAGTTTCATCTCGAGTCTTCAAACTTTCATCCAGGCAAACTTTGGAAAGAAACCAATTGAAAACGTCTTTCTTGCTGCTTCACATTGTAAATGTAATCAGTCATTTGAAGTAAATTGTATGTACATGATGTATTTTCATTTCTTAAAAAATGGAGCAGAAAGGCCTCACACCGTGTTTTCTGTCCAGTTGTAGCAGAACTTGCATTATGTAATTTTACTTAAAAGTAGCCATCCCACATTGCAGAAATACTTTGTTGCAAATGTATGTCCAGCTCTCAAAATTGTACAAAAAGTGCAAAAGCATGAGGACTTGTTATGCTTAAAACGGCCCCCGCTGAAAGTTGTTTCATCATACATTATGCATCAGAAGATTATTATGACTATTTAATAGCATTGTGCTGCACTCGCTGGTCAAACTGCTGCCAATTTTAACTGTGGTTAGTAGTTTTATAACACTTTATATTACAGTAGGTTAAATTCTGCAAAATTCCCAGTGGCTACAGCTGTCAAATAACTGGAAAATTCCTACAATCCTTCCCTCTGACATGAGATATATTCCTACAATCCTTCCCTGTGACATGAGATATATTCCTACAATCCTTCCCTCTGACATGAGATATATTCCTACAATCCTTCCTTCTCATTGGAGTGGAAGCTCCCAGCTCTCCCTCAGTGACTGCTGCTGGCTGTTTTCCCTGCTGACATGCACACAGTATGGCTCTAACTGAATAGTGAATGGTAGCGGGTCTGCTGCATTAAATATTTCCTAATAAAAACATCAGACACGTTCCCGAAAGCCTGCCAGACAAAGTTTGTGCTTCGTGTTTCCTTGCAGGGTTCGGGATGTTTGTATTTTCCCAGAAGTGCTGCCTCTGTCACAGCCGAGCCAGATGAAGTAAAGCCCCCCCTCCAGGACAAAAGGGAGTTAAATCAGAAACGCATGGATTCCCGGTATGAGCCTGTAAGTTAGCCTGCATCCCCCCTCCTCTCTCTCTCTCTCTCTGTTATTATTCCAGAGAAGTGTCGGTGATCTTCTTACCGTCACGTTTGGTGAGTCATGCGTGAGTCATAACATGTGGGTGGGAGTGAGCGCTGTGATCCGTCCTGCCGTGTTGTTTTCTCTTTCTCTTTTTTCTTGCCTCTCCATCCTCAGATCCCGACTCCGCTACACTAGTATCCGGGCAGATAACAAGTCATGTGATTTGGTGTGTTTCTTTCCTGAATTGATGCGGAAAGCCTCCTACTTACCGGGAAAAAGAGGCTGTTTTCATCTCGTTTTAGTTGTTTTTTTTTGTTAGTGGTAGCGCGGGTCCCAGCAGGAGCCAGCAGCTCGAGGAGAACTTTACGATAAAGCACAATGACGTCACCACTCGTCTCCATATCCTCTATCAGGAGCTATAAGAAGATGCTGGATCATGGTGCAACATCACCTCAGTCCCCGTGAGGATATGAGTCCTAAAACTCTTTAAAGGAAGTTAAAGGAGTAATGTAGCATCAACTTAAAGGGGACACTTTTATGTATTAGAATGTTTTCCATTCACTTCACTACTCAGCCTGTAAACAATAAAAACACACACATTTAGTACGTCTTCTGTGTCCCTGAAGGGAGCTTCACTAAAGTTTGACAAAATAACCCCGATGACCTCATCGTGACGTCATCGGGTTTATTTCGTTTTGGGCTCCAAGCTAGAAACTCTACCAGAAGCTGCATTTCAAACTGGAGGTGTGAAGTTTGAAAAGATGTGTACGTAGGTGTTTATCAATTTATATTTGATCTGTCTGCAAGTCCAACGGCTTTCTGATTGTGACAGACTCAGCGAAGGATGCAAACACCAGTGAGGTGAAGAAGCTGTTGAGGGTCCCGCCGCAGGGGAAGGCTGCTTTTGAAGAATAAAAGCATCATAAGGGATGAAGCGTGACGATTTAACATAACTGTTGCTGTTTCCGTCGAGTAATCGTTTGTGAGTCATTTCTATAAGCAAAATGACACAAACCAAAAAAAGAAGCTGATGGAAGGTTCGTCCCATGGTAATATTTGTTTATATTTTTAGCTGTCTGCTGTCTGTAATAAGAGTTTAATTAACTGATTATTTTAGGGTTTTGGATCATTTATGATGAAAATAATCCTTCGTCACTAATTCTATCAAACCTCACCAAAGCAGCTACAGACACCTAAAGATAGATAATAATTCTCTTAAAGTGTACAGTCATTATTAAATCACGTTACTCCACGAATTGTAATGCCACAAATTCTATACATCACTATTAATCACTATATTAATATTGTTGGATTATTGTAGGACTGTTCTGGTTCAAATGTGTGCATAATCTCGGGTCAAAGGTCACAGTTGGGTCAGTAGAGGTGGATTTAGCCCTGAGCTGTTCATCAACTCTTGTTGTCTTATCATCATCATCATCATCATCATCATCATCCAGCTTTTCTGCCGTCGCCTTAGAAACTGTTGCCATGACACCCAATGCCCGTAAGTGATGCGAGTGTTCCAGGTGCAGAGAGACAGTGGACCGTGTGTGTGTGTGTGTGTGTGTGTGTGTGTGTGTGTTTGGAGTTACAGTGAGTTTTACTGTAAACTGATCCACACCACCCTCAATGGAAGATAATAGGAAACTGTCTCCGGGCCTTTTTCTTCCGCAGCAGTCCCTTTACCTTTCGTGGGCTGTGCCCACCTGGGGGGATAGACGAGCACACGTTATGAAGTTAGATGAGTGTGTGGAATCAACGCCTGTGACCAAACCACCGAACTTTGATTTCAAGAATCAGTCCTGTTTTATAAATGTTGGCTGCAACATATCAGCGGTCATTATCATCACTGAGATCTTCATCATGGTGTTGCACTCTCTCCTGTGCAGAGATGCTGCTTAGCATTCAGGATGTAGAATGTAGATTTCCTGTCAGTGTTTAGCTGTTTAGTTCCATGTTTGGATCAAACACTGCTGGAGGGGTGACCGTCTCCACCGCAGAGAAGCAACGCTTTCATTTCCATCGTAGATTCTGATCTTTCGCTGCCTTTACGGCTGTTACATAAAAACACACCAGCTCTCACTTCGTTCTCAGAGCTGGAGTTCAGTGGTTTAACTGAACAGACTCATTTGACTGTCATTTGAATGTGTTTCACTTGTGAAAGAGCAGAGCGCCTTTCTATCGAACGTAGACGCCCTTGAAGCTGCGGTTGGGTTTCACATAGTCTTCTGTTTGTTCATATCGTAAAGGAATAGTTTGACATTTTTGGGAAATAGGTGTTTTAGCTTTCTGGTGGAGATGTACGGCTACAACCTTTAGTTATGTTTAGCATGAGCTGGAAACAGGAAACAAAACAAGTGCAGTCCTCATGCTAAGCTAAGCTAACCATCTGACCAGCTACATCTGAGTCTCTGAATTGTTTCCAATAAGCCTATTTCCCAAAATATGCACTGAAAGAAATATGTAACGGTTTGAGAATGCATGGAATAAAACATCAAGCCATGTCGATGGGGATCTTCCTAAAGAGTGAGGGTTTGAAATTCAAGTGTATCCCTAAAATAAAGCCTTTTTAATTTCCAATGCATTATTTTTATTTTAACGAAGAAGTGTTCGGCGAACTCGTCGTGTCTCTCCTCCCCTAACTTTAACTTCACACAATAACCTTGACCCCGCCCCCTTCTTCCTCCTCCCTTTTCCTCTGTCCCCTTTCTGCACTCTGCTCCAATTTGCCCACGAGCCCGCGCACGCACACTGGGGGCCCGGCTCTACGCAATGGAAAGGCGGCGCGCTCGGCTTAAAGGAGCGCGATGTCCTGCGCGTGTTGATGTGTCGCACATTTTAAAAAGTGAGAGAGGCAGGCAGCTGGAGTTTGGGGGACGCGCACAGACTCAGCGTTTTCAACGCGAGCGCTCACACCTGGAGCAAACGGACGCGCTTTTTTAAAATTGTATTTCCCATCGTCCTCTAAACCGAGGCTATTTTTACTTCAGCACGTTGACTCTGGCAGCAGAGACACAGTTTGCGTCTTGTTTTGGAGCGTGTGGAGCAGCACGCGGCGATGGAGCTGTCATCAGTGGGAGACCAAGTGTTTGCTGTTGAGTCAATAACAAAGAAGAGAGTGAGAAAGGTAAGAGACACGACTAATAATACGCTCCATATAACTTACATAACTTATATTCCCGTCTTGTTGTTGTTGTTCTATCCCAATGGACATTATGTTCAGTGTGCCATCCGCTTTCCTCGTGCACAACACAACTAGGCTACATACGCAAAAGCGATGTTCGGACTCATCTATGCTTTTAATGAACTGCACATAGTTCAACATTATTGCGCAGCCGCGGGTCACATCCTGTAAGCTAGGGAGCTTACAGGATGTAAGCAGCAGTCGGGATGCTGCAGCGGTACGCGTGTTTGGAAGGAGCCTACGCAGCTGTAGTAAAATGGAAAAGGGGGTGTGCGTCCTGAAAGCGGGTCCACGGGCAAGCGTGCGGCCGTTGCTTTAAGTTACGCCAGCGAGCGGCTGCGCATCGGTGTGAAATTGCTGCGTAATGTCACTGGATGCTGCGTAGTGATGACCTATTATTATTTAAAACAATGGAGATGTGGACTCATACCGATTGAGCGACACATTATCGGTATTGACACATCATGTGCACATACCGCGTCGGCTGATCTGTTATGTAAAATAGATTAAATCGTGCGACGTCACCTTCATGTAATAGCAGGTTCATACGCCGTTATAAAGTTTGAGAGTAATACGATAACATGATGAAAGTATAGGCGCGAGCACAGTTGTTTTTCTCTCCCGGAAATGACTGTTCATTATTTCATGCTCGCTGGCTGAACGTTGCGCAACGCCGCGTTGTTTACATGTCCCCGTGGCCCCACCTATCACAGCCACCGGTGTAATGTTCTACAAGGAGCTCGTACATTCTGGAAAAAGCCATGTGTGGTCACGTCACCAGCGGTGCGAGAGGAAGAAAAAAAAAAGACGCTGTCATTGACGTCATCCCTCAGAAAAGCACCATTTGAAAGGGAGAAGAATGTCCATGACCCTCCCTCCTCTGCTCACGCCACACTTTAAAGTGACAGGCGTCCTTTTCGCACCGCGCACAGCCGCTCGCTCCTGCAGCCCACTGAAGCTGGGTTTAAGATACGGGTTGTGTGAATGGGTTCGGCTGCTTCTCCTCTAAGCGTCCTCCCCTCTCTGTGTGTCTCTTCAGGGTAATGTGGAGTATCTACTGAAATGGCAGGGATGGTCCCCGAAGTGAGTAAGCCTTGAGTCATCGTCCACTGACCTCATCCTTCCAATATAAACTCAGTAGCCTTTTCGAAATATGCTCTTTGATACTTGAGCACCATGACCGGTACAGACGGACAGACAGACTTATTTGAATGTGTTTGTTGTATTGGCAGGTACAGTACTTGGGAACCAGAGGAAAATATTTTGGACCCGCGCCTGGTCCTGGCCTACGAAGAGAAGTGAGTACTATTGGAGAGGTTTTTAAGCTGGCAGAGCACTTTTAGTGTTTTTTTTTTCTTCTTCCACTAACAATCTGTTTCTCTTTGTCACGTTGTCTCTGTCCTCCCCCCCTTCTGTTTCTACCTCTCTCTCCAAGTCAGGAGAAGATCAGAGCTCTGGCCTATCGCAGGAAAGGTCTCAGACCCAGGAGGCTCGTCCTGCGGGTAGCGACACTTTACCTCCCTTCTTGTTTCACACGCCTCGGTTGTACCCTCGCTCCACTACTGCTGACGGCTCAGTGAGACATTAGTTTATTTCAAGAAAGTTTGCACCCGTCGTCTGTTGGAACATCTCGGCCCTCAGACAGGCTTCTTTTTGAGTGGAGCACATTTTGAGTGCTTTTATAAGAAGAGTCCAAATTCAAGCAGCAAAGGTTATCCTGACAAGGGTAGGATGGGTGAAGCTAATTTCCCATAATGCAACTGTAGCATACTTCGTTTTACCCTACCTGCCTGATACTATTCACCTTCCTTCCATCTACAGTTTGTAATGCAGGCTTTCTGTAAACAACAACAACACATTGAAGAGAAAACTTGACATCATCAGGCCGAGATGTGTGTTTCGGCAGTAATGATAGCCTCAAGTTCTTAGCCGCGCTAGATATAAACATTAGCATGTTGGTATCATGTTGGTATGGTATCATGCTCACATTAGCATTTAGCTCAAAGCACTGTTGTGCTTAAGTGCAGTCACACTGAGCTGCTAGCATGGCGCATACACAGGCTAATCAGGCTTTTGAAACACATTCAATGCTTAGTAGGATCAATTCATTGTTGCCGTTGGTCCTTTAATTGGATTTGTTGATTGTATAAAAAAACAAAACATGAAAAACATGTTTTAACATAGACTACGTTTCCTATAAATGTCCTCTGTGTCATAAAGTTGTCCATCAAATACATTTTGATGGCAGAATTGTAGCTGGAAACAAAGTGTAGCGGTTGTTTTAAAATGAGCACATCAATGACTTCATGTGTTCACCTTCGTCCTCTCTGCTCTGCACCAGAACATCTCTGCCATGGACCTCCGCAGCGCCAACAAGGTCTCGGAGAAGCCCCCCCCTCGACTGCGTCTCTCCCTCACCCGCTCCATGAGTACAGATGTGGACACGAGCGAGCGGGGCGGCCTGTACCGCCGCCTCGCCAGGAGGAAGATCAAGCAGAGGGTGTCCAAACGAGGGCCGGAGGGACCCTCAAACAAAACCATCCTTCCACTGAGGAAGAAGCAGGAGCCCATTGAGGAGGACTGGGGCGGCACCAGTGAAGAGGAGAAGCAGGAATCTGAAGGCACCGCCGAGGAGATGCGCGAAGACAGTTTATACGGTTGGTTAGTTAATCAATCTCAGAATGCCGATAGCTCGGCCGTGGACCTTCGGCCTCTCAAAATAAACAAATGGTGTGTTCGTTTTGTCCTTCATGTCAGTCAGATTGCAGCTCCCCACCCTTGCTGGAGCGACAGGACTTGGAGATGGAGGTGGAGGAGAAGGCGGACGGCCACCTGACAGCGGTAGGTGCACAGACATGGGCGGACATACCAGGCGGAGGGACACCCGAAACTAGACAGAACCAAATGTTCCAGACCGACCAATCAGCAGACAGTGCCTCGGTGCCCGAGGCCGTGCCGGAAGACGAAGTTTACGTTGGCGACGGGTCAGATTGGGACAGAAGCGAGGAGAGCGTGGAGTCAGGGTCGAAGCTTTCCAGATTAGAGAGCGACAGCACGGCGATAGGGAGCTCTAAGAAGAGCAACAAGGTGGCGGGTGACTGCGCCACCACCGAGGAGACGAAGGAGGATGCGAGCGGCGACAATCAGAGTGTTACTACGCTGACGCCAGGCAGCCAGGGTGCTCCCGCTGCGGTAAAACATCCCAGGAAGGTGATTTCTACAGACGTGACGATCAACTGTCTGACGGTGACTTTTGAAGAAGCCCCGGTGGCTGAAGGGTTCTTTAAGGGCTATTGAAAGATGAAAAAGAGAGCTCAAAATAACCATAATTAGACTTGCCACTCATTTTGTACATGTAAATAGTTGTGTATGTTGGGTAATTCCTCATGTTTACAAAGCTACACTCATTTCCTACTGAGTTTGATGAAGACATTGTTGCCTTTTGAATAGAAAAATGAGTGGTAACTTTATTATTGTGGCTCCTTTATTTATGTGTGATAAGAAGCCTGAGGCCCCGAACCAATGTCCTCAAATCATCCATTGCAATCCAGCAGACTTAATGGATCTCAGTGGTGGGTTTCGTTCCCGGGGTCGCTGAGAGCAGGAGACAAATGCTGAGACAGCAAACGTAACGCTCCAAATTACTACTTCCATGCAGCTACTTTCTCCAGAGGTCCTCAGTGCTTTCCAGCCAGAGATCGGTCACACACTCAAATCTGTTCTCGGGGCCCCGTTTCAGTTGCTCCTCTTTCTTACGAATAATGTTTTGTAAAGATGTTGCTCTTTTTTCAGTATTTGCACAGAGATAACTGCATGCCCTGTCAGTCTATGCCACACATGCACAAAGCCCTGTCCTGTAGTTTGTTGAAGAGGTTTATTTCTGTCACAAAAGAAATAAAACAAAGAGAAAGAATTAATGCCTTCCGCTTAGATGAAGTTCTGCATTTAGAGGAGGCTGGATGCACAAAAAGAAATACACAGTTGTGTTTGCCGTCTGTCTGTCCTTTTACTTTTCAAGTATGAAATGCTACCTGGTTCTATTTTTGTATTACCAATTGATAGTCCGCTCTTCTCACTAGCCTTTGTGCATTTCAAAAGAGGATATCAGATTACACCGCCGCCGCTCTGCTGTGTACAAATGGAAGCAAATGTACGTTGGGTCAAACTAGTGAGCTATTATTTATTGCATGTCATATGTATAGGCTAAACTAACTTATGTCACTTATATGTGTCTTTCTCTGACAAAGATGAACTGTCAAACATGTCTTCTCTCTAAAAATTGTTTTTTATTTTGACCAATAAATATGTACTAA
>NW_027175887.1:4407507-4460007 GCF_023055335.1 Clinocottus analis | reverse complement strand
GCAGAAGTAAAAGAGAAAAACAGGATCTGTGTCAAGAATTTTGCAAACAAATGCTCGTAGCTCGAGTAGGGTCAAACTAAATAGAACCGTCAGAGTCATATGATTTTTTTTCTAGTTATAAAAGACAAAAACTGTAGATTTCATCTGGTAAGGAAAGGGATAGCAGCCCAGTGGCCCATGGTAAAACTGAGATTTGATCATAACTCATAAATGCTATTTGTTTAACCACGGAGATGAAATCACAGTTTTATACTAGTGTTGTGTCTGGTGACAACACACTGATCTCCATTTTAATTAAAAAAGGAGAAAACAAGATTTAAGCGACTCTTGATTCTCACCTCGCACACGGTGCAGTGGTAACGGGTCTCCACATGGTGTTTACACTCATTGCATGTGTAGACGAAGCGGTCCTGGCTCTGGTTGTGCAGCTCCACCAACATAGCCATGGAGCTCCACTTGGACCTCCTGAGGGAGCTGAACTCCAGGTGCTTGTCCCTGGCCAGAGTTAGGAAGGCATCGCGGCCGTCCATCAGGTCACAGGCCATGAGGGGGTCAGGGTCAGTGATGGGGGGCAGCGAGTTGGCGGTGGGACCAGCGATGAGTCGGATAACAAAGAAGACCTGGGGATGAGTCAAGAGGGTCAGCGGAAGGATTTTAGATTCATGAATTCATTAAGTAAAAATAAAGCATATTAGTACCTTTACCTGTCAAGGAGCTTGACCTACTGTCAAGAGGTGCTACAGACAGTCTATTGTATACCAGTAGATTTGTTTATTCTCACTTCTAAGGCACTAATTATGATGTCTTTTCTTGTTTAATGCAGTTGAGCGTCTCTTAAAAAATACACCTTTGGTCACAGTGTGTTTTAGTTTAAGTCCAAATCAAAGTCATGTCAAAAGTTAAACGGAATGGACAAATATCTCATGTGATTTTGTCAAAGCAATTAGAAACATTGGGTTTTGTGTGGGGACAAAACTTTGAACAATACCATAAATCTGCTAGTTGTGACGATTTCCTGAATTTGACTATTTTAATGAATGTTCACACTGCTGGTGTTTGTAGGTTAAAATGTGCTCTGTGGAGTTTTCTTGGAAATTAACACATTATGAGTCCATTCAGTGTTTCTCATAAGCTATACCTGCTCTCCAATACAACAGAACTGCAGCAGCGACAACTGCTAAATAGCAGAATTTCCATTTTCTGCATTCAAGTCAATGCGATAACGCGTAATGTTCTCATGAATATGCCACATAATCCAATAAAAGAGTAAGCAGCTATTCCTAAAACCAAGTTAGACTTGCATACCTCCTTATGTTTTTCCATGGTGGCGTAGAGTTTCTGGGAAAGGTCATTGCAAACATTGGGCATCCCGGGTTTCTTCTTATTGGCTCTGCTCATGCTGCTCTTGTTCTTACTCGTCTTTTTATTGTTCTTCTTTTTGGCATTCTTGCTGTCTCCTTTTGCGACCTAGAAAAGTTTAAATGTCAGTTTCAACATAAAGCACTGTTATCAATATGTTGTGATTAAGTGAAGAAACATGAAGACTCTTACTCTACTCACATCTGTGCACTCATTGGAGGTGCTGTTCTCCTCCCTCTTCCTCTCCTCCTCCTCCTGCTCCAGCTCCTTGATGCTCTCCTCCAGTACATTGGGCCAGAAGTCGCCCTCAAAGTATGGCAGCTCTTTGGCACTAGTCAGCCGGTCCTCTGTAGCCTGCTTGAAGACGTCCTGAGGGACAAATAGACAAGTGTTCAAGTGCTTGTGGAGCCTTTAATATCTTGATTACTGGATATTACTTATTAGTAATGTCCTTTTCAGTAAAACAACAAAACATACTTTTGAGGTTCAAAGTTTATTGTTAACCATAGAAAGCCACAGTTGGGGACAAACTACGTCTCCACATCAGTTTAGTAGACGTTCAAGGTCTTTTGCTCATGTCACACTTCAATCATCAGAAGATTGAGTTTGGTGGTCATGGGGGTCTGGATGTTAAAATATCAATGTTTAAGATTGTTGTTTATCAAAAAACTAAGAAATTATAACATCTATACCCAGTATAATCAGAACACCATGTAAAGTGAACTTGTGGTGGGAATATTTTTTGCAGAATGGGACAAAGGTCTTCATGTTGTGCAACAGTTTGACATTGATGTTCTGGATAAGTCAATATCTCTGAGCTCGATTGTTTTCTGAAGTGATAAATGCCATTATTGATGTTGTTCGTACAATGACTGAAGGAAAGTCATGTCTCACCTTGTAATCGTGGACGATGCGCTCAGCAACAGCCTTGTCCAGCATCTTCCTGTACCATTCCTGCAGCCGCTTTGGCTTGGGGATCTTTTGGTCCGCTGGGTGACAATGGAAGATGTAATCATCCCCTTCACTGGGTGGACAGGCCCAGATATGACCCGTTGTATACCTGACACAGGAAGACAAGTAGTCATATTCATTAGAACACAAGTTTATAATTTTCCATTTGCTCATATTTAAACAACTGTGTAGCTTTACTGCTAAAGATTTAATTTAGCAAAATCTCATAATATTGCTGCTCAGTTGGGTTCACTGCATTATGTTTGAGACGGTCACGTTTCCCTTACCCCTGCCTCCTGACATACTCCAGGTAGCCTATAAGGATCTCGTGGTAGACTCCAGTTCTGATGAGTCGAGGTTGGAAGAAGTGCACGCTGTCCAGGTAAGAGATGTACACTCGTCTCTGATTAGGAGGCGGGCAGTCCGAGCCGTACTCTTGAACATGCATGCCGAAAAAACACACATCTGCTCCGTCGATGTCTTCAAACGCAAACAGGGCTTTCATCCTGTAGGGGAAGGACGCCGACATCTCTCCACTGTCAACAAACCTGGAGGGAGAAAAAAACAGCAAGGGTGAGAAACTGCGATGAAATCAAAGAAATGTCATCAACAACTCTTTCCGGCTGTGTCTTTGACATAATGTTTAATCTTCTGAACTGTCAGACAAAACGACATCGCATGGGGAGGAGTGCTGGTTATGACTGAGAATATGACCACTTAAATGGAATATTTGGTTTCAACGGTTAACAGATTAAATGAAAGATTGTAACCGGCGACACTTCGTTACAATACAAGGACATTGACTGAATGTGCTGCGCACATGTCCGCCAGGACTCTGTACAAAACCACAGCACAGAATGGAGCTGGCATATTAGTGTGGAACTGGTGCAGTGCCCGTTCGCAATGGGTTGTTTACCCGCCGTACTGCTGCGAGCCAGTTCGAAGCGGGCCGATTGCCCCAGGAGGTGAAGCAATGTCGAGGCTTTTTTAGATCGCTCCTCGACTTGAACCAAAAGGAAACTGCAGTTAATGCGATTGTAATCACTACTTCCTCGGCAGTGCACATCCATACACCCTTAACAGACATGACAGCTATTATCTTCACTTACAACTAAGCCAAAGGAAACCCTAAACAAATTATGTTAAAGCTGGAGAGCTACTTGTAGGTGAAAGTGTATTAATATTTAACGTTTTGCGTGTTTGACGCAAGTTTGACGCAAGACTCCTTGGGTCCCCATCAATACACCCGCCAGGTGAGCTGTTGATCAGATGAACGGTTCTCGACACATGCAAAGGATGTGGTTTAACTGTTGGCATTGTGTAGTTGACATCAACAGGTGAGTTTTTTTTTAAAATGGGTTATAAATTCACATTAGCATATTTTTTCGCATTTCAAAATGTATTAAACACAAAGCATTATTGCATTATTGCATCTCAGTGGGCTGTTACACTGAATAAGTTGGTTGTCTCTGCAACTGGTTTTTATTTCAGTGTTCACAATATTTATCACATTTCAGTAAACAAACACTGTTTTCAGATGCTCGTTACCGGCTTGCCCATTAACTGCTCTACTGTGCAACATGGCCAGCCAGCTGTTGCTTAGCAACAACAACCATTTGCATTGTTTTTTTTGCACTGGAGTGGAGGACCTCTGCCTGGAAACTGGTCCTGCAGAGATGCCGCCCCTCACACGCCTCCCGGCCCATGTCTGATCGCAGCCATCAACGGTTTAAATCCAGCTGGCCGGTACGAACTGTGAACTAACGTCAGCTGGCCGCCGGCTCTGAAGGGTTTCACGTGTGTTCAAGGGGTGATAATCAAACTAACGTCAGCCCGATGTGAGACTCAGTAGCACCCGCTTGTGACTGATTTGGGCTTTTTGTCCCTCTTACCCTGCTATGCAAGTCATCTCAATATCAATGCAGAAAACAGCAGATGGTTTGAACAACAAAGTCCTTACTCTGTGACGTACGACTTGATAGGTGATGATAGGTTCCCCAATAAATGCTGAAAATAACGCCAAATATCCACTTGTGTTTCACCTATATTCATTCTGCAGCAGCACACTGCCGTGAACTGCAACTTGAGTCGTGTCTGCAGGACAGCGGAGCGTCAGTAGCCACCTGGCACAATTCCTGGCATTTGCTCCAAGTGTTCTTCGCTCGTGTTTTGGAAGGAAGAAATAATGGGAGCAACAGGCAAAAATATTGTATTTTCCCTTTAATTAAGTGTTGTGTGATGGACCTAAATTATGCCACCATTAAAAGTGGTTTATGTGAATTTCTAAATGTGACTGAATCAATATTAATAAAAATAAGTGAGGAGAAAACAGAATTTGGTGCGCTGTGATTGTGCTAGCACCATTGATTCTTTCATTGATTGACCATTGATTATTTCATTTAGACCGACTCTGCTTTATTTTTTACCATTTTCACTAGACACTGCTATTTTGATGTACCAATATTTATGCATAAAAAAGTTATTCAAATGAATTCTACCTGGACTTCATTCCTGGCTTGACCTCGACCACCTTGTCTGACACGTGGACCACACGGACGGTGACGTCGCCAGATTCAGGGAGGTTATGCCGCTTGATGTAATCGTTCACTCGCGTCTCCAAATAGCACCCCAACTTGGTGTG
This sequence comes from Clinocottus analis, assembly GCF_023055335.1. NCBI lineage: Eukaryota > Metazoa > Chordata > Actinopteri > Perciformes > Cottidae > Clinocottus > Clinocottus analis. The sequence continues at coordinate 4,455,056 of NW_027175887.1, read as the reverse complement.
AGGAAGTCCTGCAAAAAACAGTGAGAGTATAAGTAAAGAGAGGTGGAAAACAGAGAAGGTGGGGAACTGACGAAGAGATGTGTTCTCATGCTCACTAGACATGACTATTTATCACCATCACCTGAACATTTCAGAGCTTTCAACCGTTGAGGGACAGAATCCATGTCAGACTATATGCAACAAGAGTGTAAAGTAATCTAGCTTTGTTCCAGGCAAAAGATACAGAAATCCACCAACCAGCCCTCTAAAGCGTACTAATTAACATTTTGTTGTGGCTTGTAAATTTAACCTGGACACAATCTAAAGGGTAAATTTAACGTGTGGTTTAGGGGGTTATAACCAGTACATTTCTCTGCCAGGCCCAGTACCTTCATAGAGTCTCTGCTGGTTTGCTGGTTGCCTGGCAAGACTTATTTAGTGGTATTAATGTTATCATCGACTCTTGGCAAAAAAAAAAAAAAAAATACATGCATTTCCCAACATTTTTAAGTATTCCCTTTGATATCTATCTGTCTCTCATTCAAAAACTCAAATCCCGATGGCTGATTTTGATGTCCAAAGTCAATAGTGTATTAGAGAGTAGAATGACTGGCAACAGTCTGTGTTTTGAAATGTTTGTCATGAAACAACAAAAAAAAACGTTGAAAACGTAGGATGACAACACAATAACAAAGTCTCAAAGTGAAAGGCAGACGTGAAATGAGACAGTAGACCAGCGCTACTCTACTTACTTTTGGCTGCGTATTTGTTCTCTTTCCGCGTCTTGTTGGCCTTTTTGAGGCAGTTGTCACATACAAAGCTGTGGTTAGTGAGAAAGCAGATCGTAAAGAATTAAATCAGCAGGTTACCATCAGTCAGCACCAATGACAGTGATTAAGTGGCTTTAATCAAGAGATGACTCAGTCGTTCATGCCAGTCTTCCTTTCCTTAAAACAGCGCAAAGGACTCTGAAATTGCTTTTTAATTACATACAGACCACATAAGAAGGAAGCTCTAACTTTGAGAAAGGAGACTCTCTTTCAACAATATTGTCAGTGTCAACATGCTGAAATGTCAGAATTGTGTGTGATCTTTAACGATTTGCTTTTAAGACAGCACGTCTACAGCGACATCAAAACGTGCACGTGTGTTACACCGGCTGTACTTTTCCAGCATCTTTATTTAGGTTTTGGACGATAATCAAGATTTTCAAGAAAAACAAAAGGCTTAATTTAATTTCCCAGTCACGTAACAGAATGTACAGAGAGTAAGACAGCTGGCTCACCCCGACGGCCATATGGTATCATTATGCAGGACACAGATCTGATGCATTTTACGACAGCAGTCAATACATTCCACGAGCCTGTAGAGAGGACAGAGGACAGACACAATGTTCAAAGTTTGATCAGCAACATGTCACACATCATGGAAATACCCTGTTAGTTCTTGTGAACTGAGTTTAGATATGATAATTACTTAATCACATTAACTTCTTATATTTAAGTGCAAGCCCCCTATTAAAATTGCTCAAATGAAAGTAAATAAAATCTAGCATCAGAGAGTTGGTGCAAGTTCTAAATGAGTTAAAAGGGGAACATACAACTCGGGGTCAAGTGTGTCGTTCTTCTTTCGTTGAAACTGGTCTTTGTTGATGGACCTGTGGGAAAGATCAGAAAACAAACCACTGCAACCGTCACAACAAGGTCTTTCTCTTTACATCGCAGGCTGTGTGCAGAATCCAATACCCTGTCTGAAAATTCATATAGAAATTGATAATGTGCCCACTAGCTAAATATGTCATTGCTACATATTGTGTATCGATTATCAATTTTACCCCGAAAATAAGTGATATTATTCAAAACATGGTTACGATGAAAAGGTGATGTGACTACAAACTATGTGACTAAGATGAAATCAACCAATAGGAAAAGATGACTATTCTCGAACGGTACAACATGGTTTGATAATCTTAAAAACACATTGTTCAATGTAACAATCTGTTATGACAATCGATCAATCCTGTGTTTTTCACTGAATCAATTTTATCTAGAAAACCTTACAAAAAAGTGAAAAATGTCACAATTTCACAAAGCCCCAGGTGATGACATCAAATGTCTTATTTTGTCATTACATTTAATTTACAATCAAACAGAAAAGCAGTAAATGTTCAGAGGAGACGTTGGAGCGAGGGTATGTTTAACTCACAAATGACTGAACCCTAGTATCAAATAGTTGCCAATTAATCTGACGAATTGGTTAATCTTTGCAGCTCAATAGAACTTTACTTTAAATACTAGAAAATATACCAATATGTAAGGCTGAACTCTGGAGAGTTGTTTAACATTTGCATTTTAGAAACGGAGCAGCCACAAAAAAAGCCTTGGATTTGAAAAGTTTACACATCGTTTTTCTAACTCCATAGCGACTTAAAACAGGTAAAATATGCCATCTTTTGTGTGGATATCCAATCAGCACTGATGGCCACTGGAGTCAATTGAAGCAATACATTTAAATCTGAAAGCTTGTAGTGCTGCGACAACCACATATACCCTCTCGGGACCAATAAAGGCATATCTTATCTCAACCTTAAATTCATGCTAATGCATTCTTTTCTAACAAGAGCTTCTTCGGGTGTTAAATATCCCCAAACATTTTTTATAACATCTGGTACATTCAATCTTTGATGCTTCTAATTCCAGACTTGTGTAACATCTTGACAAGCATGACATGACTTCTAAGTTTTTATGGGCGAGTGTGTGTGTGTGCGTGAGTGAGCGAGTGAGTGAATGAGTGAACGAGTGAGTGAGAGATCATAGTACTCACGTCTGAGGCTGGGAGGGGTCGTCCCCCAAGGAAACACTCTCGTTCTGGATTTCGTTGAAACACTTCTCACAGAAGTGGTACCTGTCAGCAAGAAGCCCATATTTTGGTGAACTACACCGATCGTCATCAGCACAGCCAATCACAGAGCGGGCACGAAGAAGCAGCCGCCAATCAGGGCAGGGCAGGACAGGCCAGGGGGCGAACACACAGGAGGAGGCAGAGGGCAAGGTAGGTCGTCGCCAGGAGGAAGCAGCCAATCGTGATGCAGGGTTTTTGTGTGGGCGGGTGTTTTGATTTTGCGCGTAAATTTTGGAGTGGATGATTGGTCACACCAAAACAGGCCAATGCAGACATCACAAGCGTTAAAAAAAGGAGGGAGAGAACGGGAGAGGGGAGGGGGGGGCGGAGATGGGGAGGGAAGGTCAAAATGAATATTTAAAAAGCGTGAAATAAATCGTTACAGGTCAGACGGAGACAATGGAGGGGACAGAGAGGGAGAGGGGGGGCATGGAGGAGGGAGGGTTGGACAGGATGTGAACAACCAACAGAGGACAGAGAGCCAAGGCAAAGCAAAGATTAGCGTCAGACATCCAGTGGTAAACAACAACAACATTACAGCAACATGAGAGACCACTAGGAGCTGTGGAGGAGGGGGAGGGGGGTGAGTGGGTGGGGATACGAGTCTCCGAACATTAAAGGGTGGATGAGGAAAAAATTAATGGTAAAGCAACAGAGACCCATCATCCTTTTAGTTCATTTATGAAGTGGGAACCTGTCTTCTGATGGAGAACCTCCCCCTATTCATCTATTCAAGTCTATCAGAAATTGCAAGAAGTCGTGTGTTGTGCATGTAAATCTACTCCGTGTGAAACGATGGTGCAAGAAATAAAGAATAACTGCCAAAGAAGACAGGAGCCCACTTTATGAATGACAACATAATGAAAATGAAAATCAAAACTGTGATTTATGAAGATGGTGGCAGGGTAACCATTTGTAGCCAAATTAAAACTCTCCTGTGATTGCACTGATTGCATATAGGAAATATAATCAATGCGCAAAATAAAACAAAACACATGACAAGCTGATCTTACTGGCTGCTTTTTCATAGCAAAATGCCCATAATAGTTTCTAAAGAGAGTGTGTGTGTTCACTTGTGTTCCAATGTGCCGAAAGCCCTTACCTGTTCTGGTAGCTAAAATAAGCAACGTCACGTTGGATGGTGCATAATTGTTTTCCATAGCAGCACAGAGTTTGGGGGGAAAACTCAAACTGCAAAAATAAAAAAAGGGGACAAAAAGAAAAAGTTGTTTTCAGACTTGTTAGTGGACACACACACACACACACACACACACACACACACACACACACACACACACACAAACTTGACAGTTACTGTAGATGAGAAGCTCCATACCACCCTCTTAAGTGTCTGTTTAAAGCCAGCAGCTGATTAGCTTAGCATAAATACCAGAAAATAAAGGTTGAATAGTTCACTGTAAATTATTGGGATAATCTGTCAGGCACCGCTGGTGATGTTGACTATTCAGAAACGTTTCCATCTTGCACCTTTTTGACATACCAGGCAAAACTGGCATGGATGGGACGCTCCAGTAGATGGCAGTAACGGACGCCAACCACCATTAAACTTAACCAAAGAAGAAGGGGTAAGGCCGAATAGCATTGGCATAAATGCGAAACAATTCATGGATTCAAAAAGGTCATCAGAGGAGTCTTGTGATTGGTTCGATGGCTTCCTTTGAAAGGACAATCATCAGACCGGCTAAACCTTTTACATACCTGACACTGCGAAGTTACTGCTCTCATTCACAGCATGTTAAAAGGCCTTAAGCGAAGGAGCTCGCCTGGTTCTGTCCAAAGGTAACAAAATCTAAAACTCACTAAATTACACATTTTATGTCTTGTTCGTCTCATCTTTTTCTTGGCTAGAAGCTATTTCCAGGCGACCACTGCATACTCAAGAGACTCGGACACATAAGCTCCCTAAAATAGACAATGTTTTTATATTTAAGTTTTTGTACAGATTGAACAAACTAAATATATAATGATAACTAATGAGCTTTAGAGATGTTATGAGCTGTAGCTGCAAACTTAACGTACATACATTAAGTGTGGCATCAAACTTCTCACCTAACTCTCCATCAGAAAGCGACAATGCATATTTCCCCAAATGTCCTGACCAGAAATCAGCTCAATTAAAAAAGACACGCAAGTGAAGTGAAAAGGGCAACACATGCTCCTGCCTCACCTTCCTCCCACAACAGTATCCCAGCCCCTGCATGACGGGATCGATCTCCGACTCGAACACCTCGGCTAGCTTGGAGCAGTACTTGTAGACACGGGACGTCTTGCGGTTGTACAGCCAGGCATTGTTGAACATCAGCCAGATATCCTCGACGTACTGCCAAGGCTCTTGGTACTGTCCCGTGTCCAGCTTCCGCTTGATGGTCGACAGGTCCATGGGGTTCTTCACAATGTCAAAGTAGTCCTGATTAGGGAGGGGCGCCGAGGTAAAGTTGAGATATTTCAGAGGGGAGCGAGGCGAGGCAGGGTTTAGTTGTTTGAGGGACCAAGGTGAGAGAGTATGATCATCATCATCATCATCATCAACGTTGTCGTCATCAGGTGAAGGTGGGATGAAGGCGTCGCAGTCAACCAGGTGGGACCAGAGTAGGGAGAGAAGAGGGTGCAGGGGGACAATGTTGTTGAGCGCTGCAGAGAAGGAGGTTCACGTGCAAACAGAGAGACATGACAACTTCTGCCCTCCAGGTCTCTGCTTTGCACCCTACAATTAAAAGTCAAGTCCTTATCTGTACTGCGAACAGGGACCGGGCGACCGCCACAAGTCCGTCCGATCCTCTGTCGCTCAAAGCTTACATTTATTTTTTAAGAACTAGCTGAAGATGAGATTCTATATTTTATGTCCTGTTGTAGCTGAAAACTTCTGAAAATCATTATCCATTTGTCTTAGAAAGTAACGGTCCAAAAGCTTGTGTAATGGTTCCCTGCCGAAAGCAAACAAAGCTTTCAGGCCCAGAAAGCAATTAGGGTGCAAAACCAAGAAGAACAGAGCAGTGGCAACTGGCAACAGCAACAGGCAGACAGAGATTTACTGTTTTTAGCAACATAGTGGTGGGCAGTAACAATGCCAGCAGCATGAGTGGCCATATGATGGCAGAGTTAAAGCCAACAGTGCTGAGGGGAAGCAAGTGTAAGAGGGACGGATGAGCCTCCAAGTTGCTTCTCTTTTCCTGTTGCCTGCCCTCCGCTTCTTCTCAAACTAAAAACGCAGTTTGAGAGAGATGCGGAAGACGTGGCGAGGAAAAGAGGCTTTTTGGAGATTCAACTAAACCTAATAAGGAGGTGCGAGTTTTAAAAGAGCAAGGTCCATCTCTGTGTCACCATGGCAACAACGGCTAGGAAACACTCGCATTCACAAACAAGTGATGCATATTACAACATCGACCTACAAGCCACATGAATATCTCCACACTGCAGTGTTTGGAAATCCCACCGGTGTGTAAGAAACTCACAGTGTCATTGAGGTGGCAGAGAGGGTCTCTGGAAATGGATTCACTTAATTAAACAATGGTGGAAAGTTGCATCACTTTGATGTGAAGGTCCCTGTAGAGGTGAGCCAATAGCAAGGTGCTCGCTCATCACTGCTCTAAAAGGGCATGTTTTTTCCTCCGTTTTCAGTACAATAATGATTTTAACTGTGTGCCAGTACATACAGAGTCGTAGACTGAATCAAGTACTCCTTCCCCCTTAATTTGAATGCAATGAGGGTTAACTGTATTGTCCCACCTCTACACACTGCCCGCCTGAACACAGACACACTACTACTGGTGAGGAACTGAACTAGAAAGCTAGCAATGGAACACTGGGATGAAAACTACAAAAAAATCATGATTTCAAATTAAAACCTGAAATTTCATGTCAAGAAGCAAAAGTCAAACAAATTAAAGTGAGAAATGAAAGCAATTGGCTCATGAACTGTTGTTGGAGCGTAAAGCAGTCTTTCTTTTGGACTTTGCTCAGTAAATTGCTAAGTGATGACAACTGTTATATTTGGAGTACTATGTAAAACAAAAAGCTCGTCATTACTCTGATGGATACTTGGGTCATGTAATACTGTATCTTTTCTTTTGATTATTATAATTGGGAGTCTACAAATCAATTAAACAAATACAAAGAATGTTTCAAATCAGATTTACATACATCATTTAGTTTTTGCCCTTCACTTCCATCAAAGTAAAGGCAAATGTTCATAAGAGTCATTGCTTTGATTTATAAATGACAAGTTAAAAAAAAATACACACACACCACTTTTCACAAATCTCATTTTCTTGACTTCTGACATGCAATGGGAGAAAAATCAACTAAAAAAGGATGAAAGAAACTGGAAGCAGATGTATAAAACAAATACAAAAATATGGCAACTATGACAAACAGACAAAATATAAATGATGGAAAAGGAAAACAACAAAAAAAAAGCTACGTTTTCAGAGGAGTTGAAGCAAAATGGCAGCCAGTGCAGTCCCTTACCAGGTTAGTTTTGTTACTAGTTCGAATACGTACGGGTATTCCCAGTAACTGGGGGTCCACCGGCTGACGGAAGGGAAGGGACTCTGGGTCCTGCCGGTACAAAGCTTCCAGGGTGGGCATCAGAGCCTGACGCAGCTCCTCCGGCTTAAAGACTGGAGAAGATGGGAGCAAGAAAACCCAATGAGGAATTAAGTTGTAGAGATGGAAGGTAATGGGAGGAAAGACAACAACGGCCATAGCTCACATCACACAGAGAGCACGAGTATTGAAGAGTTGTGCCAGTCTCACAAAAGCGTTTATCTTCTATATCAGGGGTGTCAAACATACAGCCCGGGGGTCCAGTCCGGCCCGCCAGGGTGTTGTGTGTGTGTGTGTGTGTGTGTGTGTGTGTGTGTGTGTGTGTGTGTGTGTGTGTGTATTTTTTTTAAGCACAAAATTAACAGAGCTCGGATTCAAATCTCTGATCCTCTGCTTATAAGACGAACATGCAAACCATTGATCCACAGTCGCAACTGATGTGAGCACTGCTATTAATGTGTTGGAAGTCGTTAATCATGGATCACATCATGAAAGTGGCGCCACAAACGTGTCACAAAGCGAGGAAATCTGCAGAGGAGAGCCCAGGCAGATAAAAAGTGGGCTGATGACTGAATTTTTGGTCTTTATGTTTCTAGGTAATTGTTGAAAGACCTTAAAAGAGAGTTCATCATCTAAAAACCTTCACCAATGATTTAAAACATAGATAAACATTGTCGTTATTTATGTGTTATTATGCTGTGATTTTACTGGTCCGGCCCACTTGAGATCAAAATAGTCAGCATGTGGTGTGAAACTCACTAAAATGAGTTTGACATCCCTGATCTATATTCTCTCTGGTGTTAGTTCACCTAGACCTTTTGTTCACAGTCACAAATTAAAATCAATAAATAGTAATTAAAGAGAGGACAATAACGTTTAAATAGTTTGATAACGGGACAACAAGTTCACAGTTTATTCAAAAGATGCATTTGTACTTTTTTCAAACTGTTTGGTGGAGCAGTTTCAACTCCAACAGAGGTCGTTTGATTCAATAATAATTACTGTGTGATAGCTTCCTCCATTTTTAGCTCTCTGTTGCCTTAAAGGTCAGTAGTCAAGTTGGCTTGCATTGGTCAATGACTTCGTACTCGATTACAACTTTTTGGCTACTCTACCCACCCATTGATGTTCAGGTAATGGCTGCCGTTAAAACCTACGATAGTGCGCAGCTCCAAACTTACTTTTTTTCTTGCTCTGAGCGCTTGCTGGGGAGCCGCTGTTGGCTGTCGACCCCTCTTCTTCCTCTTTGGGCTCTATCTTCACCTCCGGCTTTTTGTCTTCCACCGTTGCCACTGACGAAGACACCGAGAATGACGACGTATCCATGGGCTCGCCTTTGCACCCATCTCCTGATGGCTTCTCTTTCTTTATCTGAGAGATAAGGATTCATGAGTCAGTAGGAGAATTTCCTTTTTTAAGGAATTCTTATAAATCTGAATAAAAGGCATGGATTTAAGATATAACTTCCGACATTTTAAGACTTTACCAGGATTCTGAGACATCAAGATAAGCGGGTCAGTGAGTCGAGGTGAACGATCTTACCTCTGGTTTCTCCTCCGTCTTCACGTCATGCTGACCCTTGCCCATCTTCCCCTTGCCCTCTCCTTCAGTGTCCGCCCCTTCGTCATCTTCTTCCTCCTTCTTCACCTCCATTTTGACATCTTCCTGGCTGGGAGCAGAGCTGTCCGCCAGAGGAAGCTGGGAGCTAGGATTGGTGCTGCTGCTGACCGAGCCTGGAGAGGACACCTGACCATCTGCTGTCAGAGAAGGCTTTGGAGATAGCTGTGGCAAAAAGACAGCGATGGAGTGATGTTTAGAACTTTTGGAAAAAAAATTAGAACATTACTTTTTGGTTTTATAAGCAAATTCTATAATTAATATAATCAGACTTTTTGATCATCCATTTCTTTCTCAAACTTATTTTATTATTTAAAAGAAAGTAAAGTAGTTTGAAGCTCAGCCATTTTTAAAAAAACTTTCCCTGAAACATTTATTTTTTTCCTCTAATCTGTTTGCGTTTTCTTATTCCCTGTGAGTCAGAGAAAATCCAAACTTGCATGCAGAGCAGGAATGCAAGTGTATCTCTGTATAAGGCTCAAAAGTGGTTTAAGAATGGTGATCTACTCACCGGGGTCTGCGGCCGCTGCAATGGCACATGAGCATTCTGGGTAGGCATCGAAGAACCTTGACCTCCCTGGAGGCCTGAGGGGGCCGAACCGCCAAGTGCTTGCTGTGGAAGCTGAATGGCCTTCTCAGAGTTCACCGCCTGACCCGGTGGCTGCTGCGACGCTTGTTGCTGCTGCGACGCTTGTTGCTGCTGCGACGCTTGTTGCTGCTGCGACGCTTGTTGCTGCTGCGACGCTTGTTGCTGCTGCGACGCTTGTTGCTGCTGCGACGCTTGTTGCTGCTGCGACGCTTGTTGCTGCTGCGACGCTTGTTGCTGCTGCTGCGACGCTTGTTGCTGCTGCTGCGACGCTTGTTGCTGCTGCTGCGACGCTTGTTGCTGCTGCTGCGACGCTTGTTGCTGCGACGCTTGTTGCTGCTGTTTCTGTGAAGTTTGTTTCTGCTGCTGCTGCTGCTGCGACGCTTGTGGCTGCAATGCTTGTTGCTGCTGCGACGCTTGTTGCTGCAACGTTTGCCGCTGCGACGACGCTTGTTGCTGTGACGCCTGTTGCTGCGACGCTTGTGACGTTTGATGCGACGCTTGTTTCTGCGACATTTGTTGCTGCAACACTTGTGACGTTTGATGCGACGTTTGATGCGACGCTTGTTGCTGCGACGCTTGTTGCTGCTGCTGTGATACTTGTTGCTGCGACGCTTGTTGCTGCGACTGCAACGCTTGTTGCTGCGACGCTTGTTGCTGCGACTGCAACGCTTGTTGCTGCGACTGCAACGCTTGTTGCTGCGACTGCAACGCTTGTTGCTGCGACTGCAACGCTTGTTGCTGCGACTGCAACGCTTGTTGCTGCGACGCTTGTTGCTGTGACGCTTGTTGCTGCTGCTTTTGCTGTTGTTGCTGCTGCAGCTGCTGTTGTTGCTGCAGCTGCTGCTGCTGCTGGTGGTGGTGTTGTTGTTGCTGCTGCTGCTGTTGGTGCAGCTGCTGTTGGTGTTGCTGCTGCAGCTGCTGGTGCTGCTGCTGTTGGTGGTTTTGGTGTTGCTGCTGCTGCTGTTGATGGTGGTGTTGCTGCTGCTGCTGCTGTTGTTGTTGTTGGTGTTGCTGCTGGTGCTGCTGCTGTTGTTGTTGGTGTTGCTGCTGCTGCTGCTGCTGTTGGTGGTGGTGCTGCGGCTGCTGCTGTTGTTGTTGTTGTTGTTGTTGTTGTTGGTGGTGCTGCTGCTGCTGCTGTTGGAGGGGCAGCTGGGATGCGCTGGGAGTCTGTGGCTGTGGGGTTTGAGATCGAGGTAACGTTGGGGGTGTTTGATGCGGTTGAGGCGTTAAGCTGCGTGCCGGGGAAGGAGAGTTTGTTCGTAAGGGTGGGCAGTGAGGGTAGGAGTTGGGCTGGGTCGGGGTCGAGGATGGAGGCGGGTTGGGTAGAGGCCCCGCACCACTGGCATTACCAGTCCCCATGGGGCCGACCGAGGTAGCAGAACCTGGAGCAGAAGAGGCAGACTGTGCTGCAGGATTGCTGGCTGGAAGCGAAGGCGGCGTTGACATCTGGTTCTGCTACGGAAGACAGGACAGAGAGGTTAGAACTTTCTCATAGAAACTTTGTAGAGTATGGGAGGAATAATAAGGAACAACACAACTTTGGTTTGTCACAACACTTCCAATTCGTCTCTCTGAAAGCTCTACAATTGATTATTTATGGAAGACTTCAGAGAGGCACAAAATCGGTCCTCAAACTTCCAGATAAAGCCAAACAACAACTGTGATCCATCTCTCACAGCACTCATGAAGTATGTGCCAAAATCCTGAAGACGGTGATGAATAATTTCTAATTGAGTGAACTATCTATGAAATCCCACAAAGCTGCTCTCAAGAGTTAATGCATATGTTTGAATTCCATTTACATCCTATCCTTTATCTGCTTTTGCAAAGACCCAAGTTCCCTATGGACAATCAAATTCATCTTTACATTACAATGTACCGTTACTGCGTCACTTACCTGTGGCACAGCAGTCTGTACTCCCGGCTGGTTCATGCCAACAGGTCCAGGACTGGACCCAGGAAACTGGCCCGGAGGGAGGTACTGGTTCTGTAACTGCGTGGCATTGGGCTGACCCATCCTTGCTGCTCCCATACCCATCTGGAAACAAGTCAACAAGAGGTGTGTTAAGTCTTTGCTGGCTGAAGAAATGTCATATAAAGATGTACGATAAAGTATGGTTACATTTACTGTTGCACAGCCTTTAAATATTCATTTAAAAAGTGAACTTCAATAAATAAATGTGGTTCTTGTTTTGTTTTAATAACTTTTGTGTCCTTCCTCCACACCAATCAAAGCCCAGATTGCCCAGAGTGCATCAGTTAAGACAACAATATCTAAGCTTCATGAGGCCTGAGTATCAATTTTGCGAAACCATCATCAGTCATTGTGACTTTCAAGCAGAAAGTTTCCATTACCCCAAAGTAATCTGTGCTCGAGATGATGAAAGTGATACCAACCTGATTCATGGGAGAATTCAGAGGAAGAGGAGACCTCTGACTCATCGACTGCATCCCCATCTGAGCAAACTGGTTCATTCCTAAAAGTGAAGGACAGAAATAAGTCAAAGGAGACGTGTGTTCACAATTTTCCACGGTAGAAAGTAGATCAAATAAAAACGAACTTAACTACAAAAGGTAAATATAAGATGCTACTCAGATTTGAAATGCTAGTTATGAATGCACAGTTCCATTCACCTATATTGTGTTGGGACGGCAGCATAAATCTCATGGACAGAAATGTCCTCACTGTCTACACACCACTAGAAAGAGGCATGTGCTCATATTTATCTAGGATTGCTTTAAAGCCAACTCTTCTGCAATCCATCAGCCATCCAATACACTATATTAATACTTTTGTCTTTGTATCCACCTTTGATCTGGGCGACATTTCTGTAAGTCCAGCTGACTTTGTAATGATGTAATTTACACTAGTAAGAACATACCTGCTGGGTTCTGCATCCTGTTGACCATCTGATTGGGTCCAACTGGTCGGACCATGGACGGATCGCCGTGAGGACCATCTGACAGAGTAAGAAGAGTTGCAGGAATCACAAAAGCCCAACATGACTAAAATATGTTTAAAACGGTGAGAAAAACTGGATCATGGGGCAAACAAACTTATGAGTGGTGTGCAAATGTGCATGATCTCTTTTTCAAAACAGATTTTTTTTCATGATGGGCAGTTGTATAATGTATATAGACACATGCCAGATAACATGAACACGGCAGATCCAAAAGCCGAGCCATTACTTATATGCGTGTCTATGTACGTAGAAGTGTGTGAGAGAGGTAAAAACAGCACAATTACTTACTTGGGGATTGCCCAGGGACCATGGGCGGCTGTCCCATGCTGGGAGGCAACTGTGGGAGGCCTGGAGAGGCTATGCCAGGTTGGCCGGGCATCATACCCTGCTTCTGGAGCCGTGTCCTTCTCTTTTCCTCCAGCTCCTTTTGGATTTTGTAGATCTTCTCTGCCAGCAGATGGTAGTATTCCGCCTAGAAAGGATAACGTCACAGTGAGAGAGGATGTTACAGGAGGATTCATGGCAACAGTGTAAAAATGCTTTTATTTCCTCATCCCTTTGCTGGAAACTGATGATCATACCACAATCCTCTGCACGCATTGGTTTCTTACCCTACTGTTGGCCGACTCGTACATATCTCCCTCTACTTTTCGAGCGTAGGCCACTAGATTCTCCATCCGCCGGTCCTTCAGGGCCGCTGGATCAGGAGTGGGGAAGATGGCCTGCACACTACTCTCACACATGCACAAACAAGAAGGACACACAGGTACAATTAACTTGAGGAAAGAGGCACCCAAATGACATCCAGCACTGAAGATGATCCGACACCTCCATCTATACTAAACGTATCTGATCAATACTGTCCACACTGTATTCCTTGAGCTGTTAATTCTATATATAATTTCTTACCATTAGCATCTATAGTGCTACCCTGCTCTACATATACTTATACCTGCACTGGAATGTCTGCATGTTTCATACTTCTTCATGCAACATAAATATGTAGTGCATTTATAGCCCTTACGGCAAGCATACCTGCACTTCCTTGTCTCAGTTTATATTGTTTGTGCAGATCTCCAATTTTAATCTACCAGTTACATTATTTTATTTCTTTAGCTCAAGGCGATAGTAAATGTCTCGGGGACCCTGCAAGACACAGCAAACTCACAGCTTATGGACAAGGTGGTTGCGGAGGTCCTGCGTGATGTCTTCATGCCAAGACTTCCTCATGCCTGCAGCAGAAGGAGGAGTTGCCGTGGGCATGGAGCTCAGGCTCCCTAGACCATCATTCATCAAACTGGACAAAAAATAAAGAGAAGGGGAAAGGAAGAAGTGAGACTTTAGCCAATACAGAACACATTTTGACTTTCTCAAAGTCAGTTACATGACAGCAGCCTGACCAATAAAAAAGCAGTCCTACCTCTGTGCATTCATATTGCCGTGCAACAGGGCATTTGGCAGTAGGCTGGACTGTTGGTTGGGCGATTGCACCCCAACTCCACCATTCACTCCCATTGAGTTTCCACCTGGAAAGAGTTTTAAAGCTGTAGTTATAGAGTTTTAAGGATACAAAGTTGATTGGCCGACAACATAAGACGCATCTTCATATTAAAAATGTTCAGGCTAAAGGCATGAAGTGATTCAAAGACAGCTGGAGATTATCCTTCCTAGCATGACAGTGAACCTGTCTCGTGAAATAAAGTAATTGACTGCGAGTCAGTCTACAGCTGGAATAGATCAAGGAGGCCATTCACTTCTGACGCCAAAGACCATACAGCCTATACAAACACCTGTTACCACATTACTTAAGAGCCACGCTGAGTGAATTTGGCTGACTCGTGCGCCATTACAGGACCCGACTTAAAAAAAAGAAAAGGTCTTTTAAAGCTCCTAAATATATGCAGACCTTAGATTTGAGAATATTTTGTTGCCCACGCAAGATCAAGCATAAACATCTGTGGATTGTCCTTGTAGTTTACCATATAATTAGAAATACACACAATAGCATAAACAAACTAACCCATGGTGTTCAGATTCCTCATCCCTGGCTGACCCGGCAGCCCCTGGTTGGACAGGTTGCCCTGTGACGGCTGTTGTGGTATCTGGTTGCCCTGGTAAGTGAGACCGAGTGCAGCGTAGGCCCTCTCTATCGAGCTGGGGTCAATCTGGTTGGGAGGGTTAAGGTTTGGGGTGTTGGACTGTCCACCAGGAACCCCTGAACCTAAAGAGTTCACCAAGCCGACTCCTGCGCTGTTAACAAGAGCTGTCAAGAGAACGGAAGAGGTAACAGAGGATGAACTTCTGTGAGGATTTACACATTTCATAGTAGATGATGTGCAATAATTCAATGATAAGAGACAAGATCATGTTTACTGCTTAGAGACACGCGCGCACACACACGCACACACACACAGAGTGAGAAACACTCACACTGCTGATTCCGCTTGTCTCCAGCATTTTTCAGTGGCAGGCATACAGGACAGTCATGTCGTGTGCAATTCTTCCAATGAGAGATGATCTGTCTGGATGAGGCACAGTGTGCCACTGGGGAGAAAAGACAGAAACAGAGAGAAGTTTGAGAAAATGGAAAAGACATGGAAAAGAGAGCGAGGAAGAACAAGTGAAATGAGAAATTTTGACGGGTTGAAGGAGGGAGATGAATAATGAGACAAGAAAGGGATGAGAGAAAAGGGGAAAACCATCAGTGAAGAGGAAGAGAGAGAAGCCAGAGACTAAAGTTATTGTATGAGTCATTCAGTAAAATAAAACTACATCCAGATGAGATGGAAAAAAGGAAAAGTTACAGTAGAACAGAAAGATACAGAGAGAATAACTCATTCTGATATGACAAAAAAAAATGAGCGGCAAACCAAGAGGGAAATAAACACAAAAAATATGTGAAAATGAATTGCAAATACATGACAACTTTAAACACTGCGGAGTGTTTATTATACAAACCATACGCCATGAAACCAGCAATCAGCATAATTAAACAGACTCACCCTGGCAGGACTTGCCAGCCTGGCAATGAGTCATGTGGTTGAGCACGTTCTTCATGGTGCGGCAGTGAGGCAGGTTGCACTGCCGCACTTCCCCGTTGGCCTGCTCCCTCCGCTGGCACTTGTGCGCGTGGAGCAAAAGGACCAACTGTTGTTGAATCAGCTTTCGTTTCTCCGGGTCTGCTGTAGGGGGCGCTGTGCCGGGACCAGCCCCGACGGCATTGAGCCCAACCTGGATGCCTCCCGCTGCTCCTCCTCCACCGATGGATACACCACCAACTGCTCCAGGCTGCTGCTGAGAGGCCTTGGGACAGAGTGGAGGGAGGAAGCATCGATGCACGTTAACAAGACTGCAATGATCAGGTGTTATACCACTTACATTGGCCAATTTGGCAACAGATTGGCAGCTAACAAATCAATGCAGTGATAAGTCCCTCCTCGACTTCATAGTCTAACATCAGTTTAGAAATTAAATCAACACGGTTGCATGTATGGCCGATTTTCTTGCTGAAAAATGTCTAGTCTGTCTAACTGTCACAAGAACGTGTTCACATTGTTAATGCAAGTCAGAAAAAAAGCAAATGATTACAGAGTTTTAATCAGCATACAAAACAGACGGCGCAAAGTTTTTAGAGACACTTACACCTTTTACAGACTCAAACCAGGAAGTTAATAACCTCTAGTGACTCGAAACAGTCGGACAGTACAGTTTTGCGACGTGGCTAATCTTACATCAAAGGGTTTTTATTTCTCCCAGGTATGTGAGAACATGGTAATGCTGAATTAAGCTACATCTTTACTAAATCCCATGCATGATAAACAAGTCAATGATCATACAGACTCAGTCCGGGCTGCTTCGCCTTTGAGATGGCTATGAGTTTGTCGAAAAATGTTGTAAGATAAATTGCACTATTAGACGACCAGTTCTTTATTTATCACCATCAATTTCAGAAGCTGTTTAGAAATGCCTGGGGACTCATTACTGATTAAACAAAGATGCAGGGGTGACCCCTTAGCCTCCCACAACCCTCCAGGTGATAATAACACCGTGAACCTCATGCTAAACAGTTTCCAAATCTTATCCTAAAATGCAGGTGTTCCACATCAGATTAAACAAACGTTATTAACCGCGCAAAATGTGTCTTAAATTGCTTGTTTTAATTTGATGAATGCCACTATATGTCAGCGTTCCTGAGATGTGATCATCAGCATGAACAACACCCCGAAGCTGCTCTATAGGCTACCTGTTACATTCTGTTTGTGGACAAGTTCAATTCACAAACCGGTGAAACAGTACAAATAAGAATTTCATGCAAATGCATCAGTTAGAGTGGTGAAACAAGGGAATCAACTCAAATTACTACAGTGGTCATCACCGAGTTGTAACAAAAAGAAAGATACTCAGAAAAGAGGAGTCAGGTGCAACAGAGGATTTTACTTGGACAGCAACGTGAATTGAGGCCCTTGTGTCGTGCTAAATAATGGAAATGTCTTTTTTTTGTATTCTGCATGTGTTTACTTCAGTTGTGGATCACAAGGTGGGCATTGCATGTTGTCAGGTTATGTCTAACGGCAATACTCCAAGTCTAGGGATAAAAGATTTGAGAGAGAACTTCCTATCCTGCCTGGTTTTACACCTTAACACACCTGACCAATCACTGCACGAGGCGGGCGGGATTGTAAACACGTAACAAAAATGTAATGTATTGTTGGTTTTGGAGCTTTTCACGGCAAGTTACCACACTAATCATTTTCCCAATAACTATTTCAGTGGGACTTTAGTGGTTACTAAAAACTACAATGCTTTTTTGTAAAAAAAAACAAAAAAAAACGTCCAAAGTCAAAAACTCATCTGGTTCCAGCGAGGACGAGAAGTGAAAAGGAATGATATTCTAATTTTAGACTATTTGGAGACTTAAGTATGAATTTCAAATTTGATCTACAGCCATACAAATTACTTCTATGACAGCTACAGAGTTTATCCACTTGCTCTGATCTAAAACAAACACATCTTACCATCCCAGGCATGCCTTGACCCGGTGGTGCCTTCTTGTCCATGCTGAACTGAGAGGCCATATTGTTGGGCATACCCGCCTTGTTCTGGAGCTGTGGGCCCAGCCCTGCTCCAGGGAGCCCCTGGCCAGACTGGCCGTACGGACCACCATAGGAGCCCGCATTGGCCATCATACTCATCTAGGGAGCAGGTGTGGAGACAAGTTTCATCGTTAAGAGATTAAATCAATTACTTTTCATGTGTTGTGAAGGAAAAATGTGAAGTATTACAATATTTACTTCTTACACAACCTTAAAACCTACAAAAACAACAGACTACCTATGTATCAAACTGCATTGGAAACAGACGGGTTCACTTTGCAAGGGAAACTACATGGAATCCCTTTTTGAATTTTACTTGTAATTAACCCTTCATAATGAGCCCCTATTGTGACTGTTTAGTTACAATATTACTTTCTCTTGACCTCACTTAACTCCACGGGAAATCAATACCAAAGAGATATCGAAATGGTCTCAGATCCAGCCTATTCTATTTTCTCCCATTTCCATATTGGGCAAACATCTTCTTTATTGACAGCAAAAATGTGAAGGAATTTAGTAATTGTTGCTCTGGAACATATGCTATGTGACATAATATATTTCTGAGAAAACAACTCCGCTAGAACTGCATATTTAATAAAATACTGTGTTTGCTGTTGCACCATCACAGTGGTAAAACAGAAGAGTTACGGCCAACAATTCAACACAGTTGTTTGCAGTACCGTCTTTGCACAGTCGACCAAAACTATCCTGTGGCAAATTGACAAATCATGTGGTCAACCATCAACACCACAGAGTGAACAGTGATGCGGCTGTGGGTCCAACCCGCAACCACATGCACTCCTGCACCGGTTCTGAAGAACTCAACTTCAGCATTCTCACATGAGCAACTAGTACAGGTCTAGTTCAGTCTAGAGCGCAACTCGGGCCTGAAAAGATGTGTCTGCCTTTTGCGTTATGAACGACACACTAAATGTAAATAGCAGGAATTTTCCTTTAAAAAAAAGGAATGCTTTAAACAAACTCAAGAAATTCCATTCAAACTAATCACATATCCAGCTATTTATTTTTGCTGCAATTTCCAATTTATATTATACATATAAAGCTGTAACATGCAAATCTCAGTACTTGTTCCAACTACTCTCAGATAGTCGTGGTAGAGCTATGACATAGTGACCAAATATTAAAGTTCCATTTTGTGTGTAAATGTTCATATATTACAACAAATTCACCACAACATATTTGATGGGAAAAAAAAGTTTCATATTTGAAGAGAACTACATGCAAGTGTGGGATTCAGCCAGCCATTAAAAACACACACACACACACACACACACACACACACACACACACACACACACACACACACACACACACACACACACACACACACACACACACACACACACACACTTTGTTTAGTCTGGCATTTAGAACATGTTAACTTCAGTTTAAAATCTTTAACATACACAAATTGTAATTGTAGCTATAACAAAGTTGAGTGTGCTTACCTTGTTCAGGGCTCCGGGTTGTTGTGGTCTCATCCCTGCCTGACCCCCGTGTCCCATTTGCTGACTGCCCTGCTGCTGCTGGAGGGTTTCCGCCAACAGATTACTACTGTTACCCATGCCTGCATTGCCAGGGTAACCCATTCTCGGCGCGCCATTCATCACCTGGCCACCCATCAGGCCTTGTTGCTGCTGTCCAGTGTTGCCTTTCTGGGCACCCATCATGGCAGCTGCCCGGTTGAGTGCTGCCACACCTCCAGCCATCCCAACCTGCTGCATTAATCCAGGTTGCTGCTGCTGGCCCTGAGGGGGCATGCCTTGAGGTCCACCAGGGGACCCGCCGACACCCCCCATCATCCCCATGGAAGCCCCGGGTGCTGTGCTGTTGGGAGTAGGGCCACCCTGCTGTGCTGGTGCGCCAGCGCGCAAGAGTTCAGACAGCTGTTTGTGTTTCGTAGCTGCATCCTGGCCTCCCAAACCAAGGCCTCCTCCGAGTCCACTCAGACTGGTATGGAGTTGGCTGACATCCCCACCATTGGTCAGACCCAGGTCCGAGGAACTGATGAGCTCATCTGGGAGGTCATGCTCCAGGTCAAAGAGCGAACCAAAATCTAGTCAGGAAAGAAAAGAACCCCAAAACATGCATCAGCTAGATAAAACTTTGATACGGTTCACAACTCACAAAGCTACAATTTTTTAAGACTAACATAAGTGTGGTACAATGCTAACATTAGTTTGAATTAATCTGTAGCCCAAAGCTGGACAGCCGGTGCAGCAGTAGCTTCCTCTCACAGCCCGGGGTTCTCTCCTGGGCATCAGTTTGTGGTTTGATAGGTTGCCAAACATGGAGAGTGAACGCAGTAGGGTCGGGGTGAGAAGCCGCAGGAGTAAACACTACAGTACCCAGATAGGTGTGTGCATTGGATCCATCTGTGTTCATGTGCTGCGAGAGCAGGAAACGAAGGCGCTATAAGAAGGAATATCCACTGCAAATGGGGGGGCAAACTAAAAAGGGAAAGTAGTCGTAGAATATTGAACTATGTTAAAATCCCAAATCGTTTTTTCTTTAGTACACCTTTCATCCAAACACTATTTAAAAATAGACAGCGCCCGTGGTTGTCCCCAGACCCATAACCAGCATGTTTGATGTGATTAATGGTGGCTTCTGGCATGTCAACATCTTGTTCAATTTTTCTTAAATAATGTATACACACGTGCTGTGCCAGTGTTATTTCATCATGCATTAGTTTATATACTGTAGTAAATGAAACATGCATCAAGCTTTAAATTCACGTTTACGTATCTTCTAACATAGTTGGAGAGCAATGGTTTGACCAGCAGTCTTTGCACATTTGACCAACACTGTTTTTTTCTGTTCTAAGAAATATTTGTGATACTATACATATCGTTTTATGGGTATTCGGTAAAACAGCATCGACTAAATATCTGAATCATCATGGATCTCTCTGTATCGATACAGGAAGATGCAACAAGAGGTGATGCCAAGAGTTTAAAGCTACTTGCTCAATACGTATAAAAAAAAACATAAACAAGTTTAATTCCCAATCAAGTGTTGAACCAATTTTGAAAAAGAAGTGCAGCGCGGTGTCACCGTGAATGGTGCGTTCACACGAACGGGGCTTCAACCGCGGTGCAACTGAGAAACTAAAAGTCTTTGAAACAAAAGACTCGACCGAAGACGTTTCAGACGATCTCGTCCATTTGTTTAAACGTGACCACGCAGTTAAAGTGGACCCACGGCCACATCTCCGGCTGGGCAGCGACGCGTTTCGCAACTTTAATTAAGTGTCGAACAATAGCCCATTTTTCCACAATAGAGCCCTGAAAACACAGCGTCGGCTAACGACACGTGAAGTCCACAGGATTCATAACCGCAAACGGGGTTTTACTGCAACTGCAGAATGTGTTAAACCCACGATATTTAAAAAGGTGTAAGTTCGTGCAGGCTGAGGTCTAGATGGTTACCAAAATCACTTGATTTTGCTGCTAGCCCGCTACCGAGCTCAGCTGAGCCGGTTGTCCGCCGAGCTAACGAGTTAGCTCGCTCGATTCCCGTTACTTTCTCCTAAAGCTACTTCAGAAACGGGACTTTTGTCTCCGCTTTCACGGAGGATTTGTGGAGCTCGTCGTTGAACGCGTCCGCGCCCTCGTCCTCCCGTCTCGGTAACTTTTTTAGGAGCAAGACAAGTTGAGGCGAAGTGGGGTGACTCGACTCTTCCATTGTTTGGAGGAGGATCTCAGTGAGACGCTAGCTAGCCCCGTCGAGGCTAAAGCATCAAAACATCCCTCCAGGAAAGTTGCTCCTGCAGCAGCACCACACAGCGGTGTGCCCCGGCTACCCTCAGACTACCCCTTTGTTATAAATAAAAGATACACATGTATACATTTATGTGTATTTATGTCCACACGCGTTGGTTTAGTTGTGGTGTCGCTGTGTCAGACAAACTAAGTTGCTCTGCAACTCCGCCGGGACATCAAAGACCGACCGGTAATTAATACGCCAACGGTCGAAGCTAGTTTCGTATTTTATCTCCAGCTAAAGCAAAAAATAAAAAAAGCGTGCAACATATTTACCATTTCCATCACTGGCAGACACTGAGAGAGCTGGAGAGGACAGCTTGGGCCTCTTGGCTGAAGGCGGGCCGGACTCCAGGACATTATCGGCCATATTTTTGACGAATATAAAAAAAAAGGTTGCTGTAGATCCACGGAGGGAAAACGTAGTTCCTTTATGTGAGTCTCCTGCTCCCTCCGAGAACCGGTCGTGGTCGTTCCCCCACCGCTTGGGGGACGGTAGGGGAGAAGAGAGCAATGTTGAACTCCTTCCCTCGGAGTGCTCCCTCTCTCTGTTTTATCCCCCTCTCTGGGTTTATCCCCCTCTGGAGATAGCGGCCCCCCTCCCCTGGCGGAGATTTAGTTTCTTCACAGATTTGAACAGGAGGAGGTGGGAAGGTGGAGCCGGCGAAAAGGGCAAGCGTGCGGCCCTCTTGACAACCTCATGCAGCCTCTTCAGCGACACAGAAACCGTCCCGACATCCGTCCTCCGTGCTGCACTCAGTCCTGTCCGCCATCGTCCGCGGAGAAAATCCTGTATTTCAGGTCTGAGCCGATCCAACGGAGGAAAGTCTCTCGGTCAGGGCACGGAAATGATAATTACGACCCAGTAACGCGAACCGGGATCCAAACCCCCTCCGTGTTAACTTCTGGAGGCCGATCTCGCTCATGCAACAGTTACTGGAGCCTCGGTGGCGGTTACCGTCCCTCTCACCTGATCGGACATCTCCCGGGTCTCGATGCCGCCGATGCCTTCGCGTTTGCGGACCGAGGAGGCGGTCAACCGCAGAGCGGAGACCCCCGGCAGTCGCTCTGTACCGAGGGGGTGGAAACAACTGGCATTGGCTTAACCAGTGAGTGAATAAATAGTTCAAACAGTTCTGCAGGAAGATGAAAACACCGGATCGAGTCCCGCACTTGCAGCTACTCGGATAAAAGGAACATATATTGCGGATGTATACGTCCAGGCATGACTTTTTTCTTTTGCACGTGCATGCCGACTACAATGTGCACTTAGTGTTTGACCATGCAAGGCACTGGGTCAGAAAGAAACAGACTCGTGTTTGCACGTTTGGTTGTTGCAAGCATCCCCCCCTTTTCCGCGCAAGTATCGCAGGGTCGCAGTCTGCAGGATTGGCAAATGTTGAAAAACAAAGTATTGTCAAAAAAACAAAACACTGCTCTTGTGCAATCGATTGAGATGCCGGCTCCTTTGACAGTATAGTTCTTGAGGGCAATCACAGCGCTAATTGCCAATCAGCGGGCAGTCCGATTGATCCAATTAGTTTTTATTTTGCAGAGGACGATCTGTGGGGTTCCTTATCTTGTGCTCCACGAGAGGTTCCTCCCCCAGGTTTCGCTCGGTTTAAGCACTTGAAATCTCAGATTAGGAAAAGAATGATGCATACATTTTTTTTTAAAGAAAGACACCCGTTACTCACTGCTTGTATGATGTTTTGGCCATGCCGGTGAAGAGAAAAAGCACCAACCGGAGCAGAGCCAGGGCGACAGGCGAAAATGTGATCAAAAAAAAAATGACGATGGGTCGCTCAGAAATGATGGCTATTTCGGAAGCAGAAAGCTTCTGATCGGCACACTATTATTGACACCCCCTTAACACATTTTGGGCTGACAAAATCCTCTCATTGACTCTTTGTGATGGAGAATGCCCCCCTTCGTGTTGATCCTGGCAATTTTCCCCTTCCTTCTCTTTAAACCCGTCTTTCTTTCCACCTCTCCCTTCTGCCCGGCAGCAATTTATTTATATAATTGTCTATGCGGATCCTTTCCTTCCTCCGCGACGGACACATAATGATTTTTCATGTTGATGTTTCCCCCTTTTCGCAGGTTTTTCCTCGTTATGAGAATAT
Source organism: Clinocottus analis (assembly GCF_023055335.1). Taxonomy (NCBI): domain Eukaryota; kingdom Metazoa; phylum Chordata; class Actinopteri; order Perciformes; family Cottidae; genus Clinocottus; species Clinocottus analis. The sequence goes on along the minus strand of NW_027175887.1, from coordinate 4,431,437 downwards.
TGAGCCCTCTTCCGCCTCTCCTCCGTCTTCGCTCCGCAAAACACCCCCTTCCTTGGATTTGTCGGAGTATTTCCTTCTCATGCATTCACATATAAATATATATATATACACACACATAAATAATTATATATATATATATATTTATATATTTATCGCCGACTCGGTTTTCCCTCCACTGACGTCTTATCTGTTCGGTGATGCTTTCTCTCTCTCTCGGTAACACGGACAGGATTTCGCCACTCTTTCGGTCTCCGCTGGTTCCCGGAGTGGCTGTCGCCGGAGTCGCTCCTTCTCTCGGTTATCTCCTCCTGTTTCTGACGGTCTGTCCGCACAAACAAAATGGCGGCTTGTTGTTTCTACTCCTCTGATACGGGGGGAGGGTTGAAGGTACAGCAACATTAGGCGTGAAGGGGAGGAGGGAGGGAGGAGGGAGGGAAGAACAGGGGAGGTTGTCTTCGTAGGTGTTCGGGATTGTCCGGAAACCGGTTCCGTGCTGTCGGCAGTGGCCGAGTTCAATCTGTAGGGGACAGTGGCGCTCCATCCTCTACAATCAATGTTGGAAAGTAACCCTATGAGTTTACTCAAGTACTATACATAAGGTACAACTTTGATGTACTTTTACTTGAATATATACGTAGTATGCTACTTTATATATTTACGCCACAACACTTAAGTGGGAAAATATATGTTTTTTATTCCATTACATGTACCTTAAAGATATACTAGTGACTGTGCATATTATAATTATTCACTTAAAACATCTGATCCATTATTGCAGTATAATAAAAATAATAAACAAGCTCCATCACAACCACATGGTGTTACCTGTCAATGCATCAATATTAATACTTCAATAAAAAACACTGTAAAGGAGCTTGGACTGCATCAAATGTTACTTATGCCGCCACATACAAATATTATCAAGTGCAAAATGTACGTTGAGTATCAAAAGGAAAAGAAAAGGCCCCTGTAAGTGTTGCATTTCACCACTGATCATCACTTTATACAAAGCTGTTCAACACCAGCATCCATTTATGTTCTCCCTGTTTAAAGTTTTAGTTTTTCCTTATCCACTATGAGGGTCCAAGAGCAGAGGGTTGTGTATGATGTACAGATTGTAAAGGCCCCCTGAGGAAAGTTTGATATTTGTCTCAAAATCTAAAATTGACTTAACATCCTTGACACCAAAATATGACCAAGAAAATGTTTTTTCATTTCAAAAGTTCCAATGCTGGACACAAGTTGTGTCCTTCACTGAAAAGGCACACCGTTATGCCAATATTAGCTATGGATTTGAGAATTTCACACATTTATAAAAGGCTTTGGTATAAAAGGTTTGATGTGCGCCAAATCAACTAATAAACTATCAACCGTCTGATAACACAGTGAAAGTATGACTTGGTCATTTCAACACCAAATAGAGCAAATCATGTGACGTACAAAAATAACCCATCTGTCACGTTGACTTCAGAGCCTCCTTTAACGTGTGTTCACACACACACACACACACACACACACACACACACACACACACACACACAACCCTTTAAAATGTATTTACGCATGTTTTTGCATACGCTTTTACTCCCTCCATGTCCGTATTTAATGGATATTTGGCAGAAAATGCAGCTTTTTTTTAATAGATATTAAGAGACTTAGAAAAGTTATTGTATCAATCCCAACTTGTGCTTTTCAATCACCTTTGTGTTGAGTTGCTTGAAGCGTTCCCGGCGAATGTTTGACGAGATACAAACTCACCAAAAGATCCGGTTTTATTAATCCTATGATCCACTGAAACCCCTTGACATTTAGGTCTTGTCACAGCGGCACACAGGCGTAATTATGGTGTTGTGCATGATCGGATCCCTGGAATGACTGACACACTAAATAGACTGGGACCATAATTCATTCCATCATTTACACCCGTCTTTATACACTTTGTCGCGTCAAAAAGGCTGATGTGAAAAAGGCCAATTGGCTGCTTCCAGAACACTTCCAACCATCAAACATATTACTTTTTGTTCGTTTGAAATTCATTTCGGATTTAGATCACTCCGTTTCATTTTGACATTAAATGGTGATTTATTTGTATTACATTAAACCTAAAAGCTAAATTAAATGTTGAGTCATAATGGATAAAGTATTGTAAAAACCAACTCACCCTGCAGACACGGAGCACCGTGGGTCGCCGTCTCTCTGGACACATTATGAATTAAAGTCCAGACTTAACTCCGCTTGAGTCTGCTAAGTCCCGGCTGTCTTTACTGCCAGACGCTTAACTTTTTTGACCAGTCACCAGTAACACAAGTATAACTGGAAATGTAGAGTGAAAAAAGCACTGTTGCTTTGAATACCTGCCGTCTGTGTACTGATTTACAATTGTGGTTAAAATGTTGTCCGGAAGTATGCTTAAAATGTCCTGCCAAATCATTTTTATGGACACCTGTGAGCTAATCAGAAACAAGCATTTTTAATGGCCTTGGTATTAGAAAACAGTCTACAGACAGTTTCTAAAACTGTAACAAATACAGCGAGTCTCATATTGTATTTTAAAGGTTCTAACCCTTTTTGGTACTTTGAGTAACAAAAAAATAAACGATGATATGCTTGAGTATGTTAGAGTTTAGTACAAAAGCAATGTTGTCAATCCACCCATTAGTTCTTCAGCCTATATTCTTTAACTTGTTTCTATTTTTTATTTGTCAGTGAAAAAAAAAGAAAAAGGCATGCATTTGTATTGAAAAGGAGAGAATACGATCTTTTTAATACACATAAACGTCATCTTTTAAAAAAAGAAAGAAAGAAATGGATCACATTTCTCTCTGTTTAAATACACAACACGCACAAAATCTTTTCAGTGAACACTTAAAGTCATTTCCATGTATTGGTTTAATCATTGCCATCATTCCAGGTTTGTTGGGAGCAGTGGTTTAAGATCGGTTTATCTTTATTCATCACTTGTCTGTTAAATTGACTGCCCTGGTCCTTCCTGCTGCTCAGTGAGTGAATGTACAGCACACACACACACAGAAACAAATTAAGTGTTTGTACGTTGGTTTCAAAAAGTTATTTGAGAGAGAACAAACACATTATTGTATCCTGGTGTGCCACAATTGTATCAATCACCCGTAACATCACAACACTCAACGTATGTATTACACATGATCAAGATCAGTTTCCATGTGAAGGTGCTGTAGCAAACATTGTTGAGCAGGAACACGTCAGTTACTGGGTGTCATACGTGCGTGAGCTCCAAAGCTCCACCGTAACCCCGTCAACAACTAAACCCACCTTTTAACCTTGAGCTCTTCACCATCATTCACTGTTGGAAACCACAAACATGAAACTGGTTTCTCTGAACATTTAGTTTGACAACAAACTATGATCTTTCTACATTTTAGAGGCCTTACTGAGACCAATAACCGGAGTCTTGCAGTGTTCTCCCACCCTTCACGCACCTGGGCCCCGAGCTTGGTGATGTCATCCCAACAGAGACGGTTGGAAAAGCACAGCACTCGGCCTGCCGCTGATGTCGAGGCTCACTTGCCGGTCTCTCCCTGCCCTATCTGTGGGCACAGGCCTTCTCTACGTCAGCGATGGTCTTTGGTGCGTCACAGGACAGAATCAGAGGGCCTCCCTTGTCTCGAATCACCACATCGTCCTCAATCCTGACGCCCAGGCCGCGGAATCGCTCTGGCACCTGGTCATTGTCCTCGCTGATGTACAACCCTGTAACAATAGGAGGAGGGGAAAGTGGAACAATGTGACACATGCAGGAGAATGCACAATTGATCATGTGTAATGAGTGGCGGTTACTGCCCACCACAGTATCTGGGACAGATTCAGTTTGGATTGTTTAAAACCTCTCACCTAGACTCACAGCCAAAGCTCCACATCTGGAGGAAAGAACTAAAGAGTAACGGGTATTCAAAACGCTGGTTGGTCTATACCTGGTTCTATAGTGATGGTCATTCCTGGCTGTAGAGGTTGTGAGCGGGACAGCTCAGGAGTGTCGTGGACGTCCATGCCCAGGTAATGCCCAACGTGGTGGGGGCAGTACCGCCGTGCAGCCTGGGATAAGCACAATTCAAGATTAAAGCAGCTGGACAGAAGTTTGCGGTTGTCCCAAAGCAGCCAAACATTAATGACATGAAATTGAGGTGCCACTGACTGCGGCTTACTGTGGTGAATAAGCCTCATCTGATCGTTTTCTACCTAAACAACCATATCCAGGGGCCACTACACAACAAAATTAAAGGCCAACCCAAATGTAGGTCCTAATGTCAGAACCACAGCTCACCGTTTTTTTTGTAATGACTTGGCGATAGTGTGAGGCAGGATTAGCTGTTTATTCCGAAAACCTTTTAAGAAGCACTGCTTCCAATGCTGGTGACCACTACACCCAAAACATTTGGATGCATTATGTGTGGAAAATCAAACAGATGTGCAATGTGTACTTCAGAGAAAACTAGTTTCATTTGTCAAAAACCCTTTCGAGAAATAAAATTATTTGCATGACAGCAATTATTACAATTCATTCTGAGTGGGACATGTTTAGACCAGATTTCAAAATCTGTACCAACACTTGTGCTAAGCCATGTTGTAGATGTTAAGCAGTGGTGGGCCATCAGGTCCTGCTAAGCCTTTACTGCTGGCCTAAACAGAATCACAAAGTCATAGCTATTTTATAATTTAATAGTTTTTCAGCTTATTTTTGCATTGTACAGCTCCTTTCTTCCTTGGTTGCTTTGCCTTCAGAGCAGTGCAGCTGGTTTAAATGAGAGCTTTGTCCAATCTGATTTTTCCCCCGTGTTTATGGGCGCAAAGCAGTTTAAGCAGGCCTATGCAGATTAAAGTATACGGAGAGTGAACGTTGTGGTTGATTGTCATGGACTTCAACAAATCAGATCTTTAGTTTGACAAGCTGGGTGCATTCTTTGACGTGCAGCGCCTGCGAGATGGCATGGACGTGTGTGATTGGTCAGTGGCCCAGCATGACCATTAACATGCGCTGTGATTGGTCAGTGGGGCACGAAGAGCTACTAGAAACTTCTAGCTTCTACCTAGAACCAAAAAGATACTTTGAAGCTCAGGCTGAAGCCTGAGAATTGGATTTGCTAGTGAATTTACTGATGACGCCTTTGGCACAGGGGGCTACGGGCATGTGGTGAGTGAAATGCTAGTTGTGTTACTATTTGTTTATACATCTGCAGTCGTATTTAATCATAAAGAAGCCACAGCACTGTTGCTGTTATTGTTACTGGTCGAGCCAGGACTGGGACCGGGGCTGGGCCTTTCCTCTCCCAATGGTGCAGCCGCTGCGCTGGAGATGTCTTGTGTGTGTGTGCAGTGTTTTACTTTTGTAAAGGTAGTTAAAATAGCTCCGCAGGTCGATCCACACACCTCGTTTGACCGCCATTCATGCTTGTTATAGTGAAATCGCGCTGTGTTTGGCATGAGGCAGCAATCTGTACATCACCACCCCCCCCCCCCCCCTTGACCCGCCCAAACTCTGCTGGTGCTGGCTGGAGCTGCAGATGGGGTGCCGACTACGAGAAGGCAGATAGTGTTTGGGAGGCGGAGGATCGCATGAGACACGCAGCAGGACATTAGAAGCGGGAATACAGCATAAAGGAGACGGCAACAACGACCCCATCAGCAAATCCAGAAGCCAACAATGCATTTTCTGTTTTTTAAAAGAGAAACCACTTGCTGTAAATTTACATTCAATTTTGGTTTGGCTTGCTTGTTTTATTTCCCTGAAAGTAGTAGCCACTGCAGGGAAGGAATGCGTCTGTTATAAAAAGTTTACAGAGCATATTGTGTTTCATGGAGGCTGTAATGAGGACATTTCATCATTTACGTTGGCCAAAGAAGCTTATGGCCATTTCCTGACCACAAACCAGGGTTATAACATAAATAAACCAAACATGTTGAAATTCAATGCCCTAAGGTGATCATCCGATAGTGCCATGGCCACCTCTGATGTAAATGATTGATATTCAAAGGCAGGGCAAGATTTCACTTCACATTTGCAATATAAAAATATAAAATGCTGCATTAAGAGCATGTGCCTGTAAGATAATATAGTGAAATATGATCTTGGGCTTCTATATTTATTAAAGATTCTTTGTTGCTTTTAACTTGAGGAGCAGCTGAGTATTTGGATCTGGGAAACATAACTTTCTTGTCCAGCAAATCATTTGCAACTCATCTTGAGAAATGTTGTCACTGGCAGCAACTTTGTTTTCCAAAGGCCAAGAGCTGCTTATTTGTTTTCGTGAAACTGCTCCTCATGTGGGACAAAAGCACGGGAATGTCTACCATCTGGAACACATTCTACTGGTTCTATTTCTCTCATCGTTACCTTCAGTACATCAGCGTCACTGGTGCTGGCCTTGACGAGGCCGAGCTGCCGGATATGTCGTCCCAGCAGAGCCAGCATGGTACTGTAGATGTGATCCAGACTGACGCCCGGGGAGCACAGAGACAAACAAGAGCGCTGGACCTCCAGGACGGCCTCGTACAGCTCGGCCTGGGCCGGGCTGAATCTGAGATGGAGGAGATGGAGGCAGCACAAAGTCAAAGTGTTTATTGACGGTTACTGAAAACATTCTCAAAAACACCTACTGACATTTTTTTTTTTTTTTAAATCTAAAATCTAGAGGTGTGGGAGATTTAAAAAAAGATGCATGTATGAAGCTAACAAGCTCTGTGAGTGATGTGCATGTTCAATGAACAAAAAGGTGACTCCTGTTTAGAAAAGATGGATTTCAGATTACAGCCAAGAAAACAATCATAGTGGAGAATTTGTAGTTGAGGTTTCTACATGCAAATGCACAGATGATCTTGATCAAACTTACTTTCCATTTACTGGCCATGTTCGAGTGATGTCACTGACGTAACCAAAGTATTCACAACCACCATCAAGCAGCACCATTTCACCATCCTGAAGGAGGAGAGAAGAGGAGGTACAACAAGTCAGTCATCGCGTCACGTACATAACCACTTTTCAGAATGCTTCATGTGGATGTTCATTGCACCGTATTGGATAGCACGGACCCATTAGCTCTTTCAATACCTTCCTTTACCTTGATAATCTGGTTGTTGTTTATGTAGTGCAGAGCGTTGGCTCGATTCCCTCCAGCAACAACAGGGGGATAGGCCAGGAAGTTGGCGCCATGGACACGATTCTCAAAATCAAACTGAAAGATTAAAATGAGATTTTATGTATTTTAAAAGACCTTGTGAGCGTCACATTTACTGTCATCTCTGCTCTCTCTTTATTCGCAGTAATGTCAAACTGGAACTATGAAAGCCAAAGCACAGGAACTGCCCTTTGACTTTATAACCTCTGAGCTCTAGAAGCTGTTGTCACACTTACTGCAATATCTGCCACAGTGAAACGGCCAAAAAGAGAACTAAAACAACACAGCTAAGTTATTGATTTGTCTCTTGTTCTATGTAAATAAAATGTACAGTTTTGTTGAACAGCTTCGTAATACAGTTAATTATTCCACATACGTTAAAGGCAGTAGATATTGTAAACTCCATCATGAAGAAAAAATACCCCGGCTCGATATGTGTTTCAGTTACCTTAGCAAAGAGCACAGCCTCATCCACGTCACCTTGAGACATAGCCATTGTCCTCTTAAAAGCCTGAAAAACAAGGATTTGTTTTATTTGTTTTACAAAATGTTTTATTCTAGATTTGCACACACACCTAATATGAATCTGAAAATACAAAGGGTGTAGATTCAGAATGCAGAACAGAAACATTATCTCTGCCGTCATTCCTTAAACCTTTGGTGCTCCGCTCCTCCTAAAAGGTGGGGGTGTGCCTGATTGGTCAGTAATCTAAGCGTACAGATCCATGAGAGGTGCCGTTACACGAGGAAACTTCTAAATAACACATACTAACTGTAGTTAACAACATGGAGACTTTCACCCAAGGTAAAGTCCTATATTCTTTAGTTCTATATCCCTCACCTACCAATTAAACTCTCATACACAAACACACAAACAGAGCACTTTGTTATGGAAGGTTCATTGTCATCATCATTATCATCATCATTATCATCAGGTAGGAAGAGGATGGCCTCTACCCCCCTTACAAGCTAGACTCCTCTTTTGTCAGTTTCACAACAGTCTAATCATTGTTCACAACAGCTTCATATTCTCTAATGATCAAAATAAACACACATAAGTGATGAAAGTAATTATATGATTGAAGGAGATTATATATATGTATTTACCAACCTGTGCCGTGATGTGACCTGCTTCTTGCATGAGCGCCACCTCTGCTGCGCTCTTGACGGCCCTCAGAGAGTGTATGAGGGGCCTGAGAGAGTGCGGCATCGGCCCCGCCTCTAACACGGGACCCACGTGAGTCTGGTGGAGCCGAGGGTGGGCGGGCTGAGAGCTGTCGTACCACAGCACTGTGCCTGAAAGAGGATCACAGGAGAGAGAAAATAAAGTTAAGTTCAGGTCCCAATTACCGGAGTTAGCTGTCAAATGTCAGTTCCTGTTTTTCTTTTCTTTTTTAGGAATACAGTTCGACATAGGTCATCTTCGAAAGGAAAAAGGATTTGCTATTTCACACACAATGCAATAGCTATTGGAGGGGCATTGTTTTTTGTTTTTTTAAACTTTCCAAAAGCAAAAAATAAATAAAAAAAGGGCAAAAGGGCAAGGAATGGATTAAACAGTGTGTCTGTCTGCTCAAACGTAAGCTACAAATGTGTGCATGCCTGTGTAACTAGCTTTCTATCTACAGTAGTAACTCCATGGGACAAGTTATTAGCGAACAACATTACATATTTAAACAGGAAAAAAACAAACTGGGAAAATATATCAGTTAAGTCTGACATCAGCTGTTCGGTCTTCTTCTTTATTTCGTGTCAAATATGTTACTTCTCATCCTCAATTACTTTTGTTCTGTACAAGTGAGACATTGCACAACAATACTGCAATACAATACTGCCTGTCCAAGTATGTTTGTTTATAACAACACTTGCAACCTTCCAACTCTATATTGCAGTACACAAACAATATTTTCATTGCACAACAATACTGCAATACAATACTGCCTGTCCAAGTATGTTTGTTTATAACAACACTTGCAACCTTCCAACTCTATATTGCAGTACACAAACAATATTTTCCCTGGTGTAGCTTTCTTTGGCCTCTGTCTTTGAGCATGAGCTATATATTTTATATAGCTAATGTACATATTTAAGACCCTGACACAAACTTTGTTTATTAAATTGTAAATGATTCTATTCATTTTTTTTAATTAAGTCTCAAATTAGTGCACTGTTTTTATTGTGATGCATCAATTCTCAAGCCAAATTCGAAAAGAAGACAGAGCAGTGGCCTATGTATCGATAGAATCGTTACATGAATCATTACATGTTCAGTATTGATACTTTGATATTTCTGACAACACAAAGCTCTAGACCAGAAAGCTACACAGGCCTTGCAACAATAACCAAGAGGGGAGCAACTTAACAAACACTCCCACCCACCCACCTTTAAGGCTCTTGAGCACAAGACCCAGCTCCTCTGTGCTATGAACTCGCTCTATGCCGGTCAAAGCAGCCGCCCCATCCTTCCCCGACCGGGGCCCGTCCCAGAGCTCTCTCCCCGGGTCTCTGCGGGGCACGAACAAGATGGCCTGGTCTGGTCGTCCTTTCCCGTAAAGAACCAGAGCACTGTCAGGCTCCAGGATGCCACTGAGGTAGAGGAAATCCTGAGGAACATTTGGCTCCAGGTTAATTGACAAAAACCTTTCAAACAGGGTTCCAATTGATAAAGAAAATGACAAACATAAAGCAGAGTCAACAGTAATGGTAACAATTACAGTATTCACATATAGTAAAATAAGGTGTGACTGTTGTGTTGTTTTTCTGTTACAATCAAAACCCCTCAAAAGGCAAAAGTAAAACAGAATATGAAGAAATATCAAAATTGAGATCAAACATGCACCTGGTTCTGGTGGAAGGGGTAGGGGATGTCATTGGTCATGTAGCGGGTTGGATGGGACAACACAACGGCCACATGGGTGCTGGAGGAGGCAGAGGGTCCCAGCCGGTCTGAATGGACCTCGATAAGCGAGGCCAGTCTGTGTCTGCGGAGCTCATATTCGGTCTGGCTCAAGCCTGGGGTCACCTCACCTGAGGAGCAGAGACCACACATGTGGTGCTTCAGTGTTAAACAGCAGCTCATGACCTGCACTTCCACGGCACACTACTATTTGTCCACTTGATGACAATTAAGTATTGAGCCGGTTGCAAGTTTCCCCTAAAAAGTGCAAATGTACTGGTCCAGCATTCCACCATGAACAATATTTACCATGTTTGATGAGGTGTGGATGGGTGAAAGGGCTGGGCTGGCCCAGGTACCGAGGTGGAACAGTCTTTGGTTTCAAACCTCCCAGTTTCACAGATATGTTTCTGTATGCGGACCAGACACATCCTGCAGACAGCAACAGAGACAGAGGATACTCTTGAACTGAGCACCTGCAGGTGCTTCAACCATTGCTCAAGTTTCATTACATACAGTATCAGTACTGTGGTACTGTATGTGTCGGCTGATAAGTGACAAGAGATTGCATTGTTAGTAGAGTAGCTCACAATTGAAATACTCGAGTAAAGTACAAGTATGTTAAAGTTGTATTCAAGTACAGACTAAAGGGTACCAACACTAGACTGGGCTCACCTGCACTCCAGCTTCGCGGTGGCAGCAGCTTGACAGCGGACCTGACCACGGCGCTACTTGAGGGCAACATTGCTGCTGCAACTGGAGGACAACTTTCAGTCACAACATGTCTTCAGTCGTAGACAGGAGGGAACAAAATGAAGCACGAAGCCGCCGACTAACGCGTTGTATTTACGGAGCAGGGTGTTGTTGCGACTTACCAACGTTCAAATCTTCACACACAACGAAAGTGTCTCTTTGGTTGACAGTTAGCCTCGTTAGCTTGATGCCCCCATGTTTGCTAATGTCGAGGACGTGGGGCAGCGTGCCCTGAGCTTTGCTTCCCAGGCAGAAGCGCTCAATCCCGAAGACGGTTGGAAACTAACGTATTAGTTGCAGCGTATTACCGCCGCCCTCTGTTTCGGAGCGTGGACCAGAGATTATGTCCTGCCCTTTAATAATCTTGTTTCTTTAATAAAACAATCCACCATCTTCTCTTTTTTAGACTGTTTTGCAACCCGTGATTACACACTTCCCAACCCAACAATGAACTAGTGGGATGCCTTCCTATTGCCATTTAAATGATTCAACAGTCAATTAATTCAACATCCTTTTGTTGTTATATACACTTCATATACATCGCATATACTGCATTTTTGCACTTTCTCTATTGTTTAATTTCCTAAATTAATAGGCTCTGCTAATGTGTATATTAAGTTTTGTTTAATATATTGAGTATTTTCATTTCGATATTTGTTCCATGCTTGCTTCTGTGACAAATACATTTCCCCAAGGTGATGAATAAAGTATCTATCTATCTATCTATCTATCTATCTATCTATCTATCTATCTATCTATCTATCTATCTATCTATCTATCTATCTATCTACCTACCTACCTACCTACCTATCTATCTATCTATCTAAATTGAAAAACCTAGTATTAGACTGTGACCTCTCTATAATTATCAATGTTATTATTATTGAAATTGTACAGAAACCTACCTCTTGTTTCAGTAGGCTTAATGCTTTACCCCAAACTATTCCCTTGACCAAGACTTGATTAACAGGATTTGTAAATCAATCTATAGATCTCTTTGTAGAGCTTGTTTTGATAACAAGTTCACCTCATTCATGTTCCTCGTTCCCCTTTAGACTTACATGTGCCCACATGAACATAATCATCATATCTAGTCTGTAATGTAATCTGAATCAGTCTGTAGTGTATACAGACTGGTGGTGTTAATTTGATCATATCAGTGTTTCATTTCTTTGCGCCTATTCATGGTCTCTGTTACTACCCACCCATCAATTCCCCATTGTATTTTCCCATTGTCTACACCAAATATTATTGAATCAGTAATAATAATCCAATAATATAATGTATAATAGTTCCAGTCACAGTGGATATGTGTGTATCGATGGATAATTTTTATATTGCATTACTGCTACTTTTAATTAAATTACCTAACTTCTTTATCCCGCAGAGCAATGTCAGACTTTAAGTCGTTTGAAATCAACCTCTATAATAATATAACACTCCAGCAGCTGTTGCGGATTTTGTGTGCGCCCTGAAAGCTGCCTGAGAGCCAAAATTCGGGGCAATAAATCCCGCGGTCCTCCGTCATTTTGTCCGACAACTCGCCTGAATGAAAACAGAGGAGCGACGCCACTGTCACTACCAGTGAAGAGGGGTTTGAGCAACAAAGATCCTCTGTGAGCTTCCTCTGCGGGTTCACCTATCGGGTGTCAACGGTGTACATTTCGATCAGGTGCGTTTCCCTTCGACCACAGACGTCCATGGCTGCAGCTCCCGAGTGGTTTTCATTAATCACGGCCTGTAACGCAGCGAGCTAACGGCGTGATCATGCGTCAAACAGGCAGCGCGTCACAAACGGCTTCACGTTTCCAGAAACTTCTGGTTTGCGACCATTGAAGCAGCCGCTAATGCTAATGCAGCTTCATCGCTCGCCTCTGAATTGCACGTGTTTTGGGAGTTTGTGTGAAGTGAGCCGCACTGACGTCCAACTCCCGCATGTTAGCGCACCGAGCTTAGCGTTAGCTGCGGGACGCGCACACGCACAAACCAGTCGGACTCGGCTACGTTGTTAGCTTCATTGTTTATCCATCTGTCCCCCTCCCCACCCCCACACGCAGAGTGTCTGCTGGACGTGACGGAGCAGCATGGACCCGCGAAAAGTGACTGAGTTAAAGGGCTTCGTACAGATGTGCGAGTCCGGTCCCGAGGTCTTGCACCTTCCAGAGATGGGTTTCTTCCGGACCTGGTTGCTGAGGTCAGTGTACCACGACCTGTAAAAGCCACAGTTTGTGTGAACGGTTCATTAGGGGGGTGCTTTCTGTCATTGTGTCACTCGTAATACGTATGTTTGTGTTGCCTTTTCAATGTGTATACTGCATATTTTTTTGTGATCTGTAAAGTTTCAGGGGATCTTTACTGAGAATAATGTCCAAACATAAAATAACCACATCTATTTTTGTTAGATGCATTTAATACACTGCCTAATATGTCACAGTCCTCTTATTGCTCTCTGAATCCTTCTCCATTATTTTTATATTCCAGCATGGGTGCAACAATCCCACCACTGCCCAAGACAGAGAGGTCATGCCAGGTGAAACAGAAATATTACAATTGTGTTCCTTTTTACTATGCTGCTGTTGTTTTTTTGTGTGTGTTATTGACATCTTGTTGTAACAGGGTGCTCTTTGACTTATAGGGTGGCTGTCCTTGTGGTCCTTCCCCTACGTCAGCGGCACCTCATGAGCCAGAACCTTCTGTACTCTCCGAGAACGAGGAGAGTGATATAGGTACAGCACGTTTTTGAAATGGCAGCTCTGGCCTCAAGGCACCAGAGTGTATAGGTGCAGTTCCTGTTGTGTGGATACAGCATGGAAGCCCTGGCAAAACAATTAATTCATCTTTTTATGTATTCATTTTTACATATGGGCGTTTGTTTTGACAGATTGGTTAGTCGGTTCTAATCTCACGCTAAGCTCTGTTCATATTTGCTATCGTTCTTCTAAACCACCTCTTGGCAAGAATGCAAATGAGCATGTTTACCGAATGCCAAACTACAATTTCTAATATATAATTATAGGTGTAGGACTCCAGCTCAAGTCTGTTTTTCTGAAGGTGGTGCAACCCTTGATAAAGGAAGGCTTTGCACAAAAACTGTGTGGCCATTCCACTATTTAATAAACATATATATTTTTAAACCATGGCATAGATGTAGCAGACCTGAATGTGTGTGATTTGGGAGTCAGACTCAAATGTATTTTCTCAAAGTAATGATAAATATTACACTTGATCTTAGCAAATTGGTTCTAAGAATGTGTTTTTATTACTGTGAAGACTACACCATGTTTTCAAAGTAGTGGGTACTACTGTAGGGGGGAACCAACAAGAGCTCACTGTAACTGTTGGACCCTTTTCAGAAATGGACAACGAGGGAGTGATCGAACCAGACACAGATGAGCCGCAGGAGATGGGGGAGTTGAGCGTTGAGGTAAAAATGTGTTCTATATGATCTTTTAGTTATGCATGCAGTTACTCAAATATACTCAGTATTTATTAACTAATGAATAACTAAACCTTGACACACCTGTGTCCGTACACTTCCTCAGGTCACAGAGGAGATGATGGACGAGGCCGATGAGAAGAAGATGGCGGCCATTGATGCTCTCGGAGAAGGTACGGTGACTTCCTGTTTAGAAAGTGACACAGTTTCTGCATGAATGAGGGAAATACAAAGACGTACAAAATTGAATAGGATTTATAATCTATGATGTTATTTCTCTTACAGGTAATCTGCAGAAAGCCCTGGATCTTCTGACTGAAGCCATCAAGCTGAACCCCTGCGTAGCCATCATGTATGCCAAGCGGGCCAGGTGAGTGTCCTCTCATTCAGGTTACCAATGGCAGAGCATTCAAGTGTCACTCAGCTTTTCATTGCGTTTTCACGCCTCATGACTGCTCCCGTTGCAGTGTCCGTTCTAAATGTCATTGGTTGTCCTCTTTTGTGGTTAGTGTCTTTATTCAGATGCAGAAACCCAACGCAGCCATAAGAGACTGTGACAGAGCCATCAGCATCAACCCAGACTCTGCACAGCCTTATAAGTGGAGGGGAAAAGCTCACAGGTACATTTTTTATTTTACACCTCTGCGCCCACACGTTGCATAACCAAACCCTCAGTATAAACACTCGCGAGCGGGACACGCCTTATCTTGTTTGGCAACTGGCATTCATTGCAGCAGGACCAATAATATTGGATGCACCCATATCAGGGTTGCTCTCACTCGTAAGATTCAACATAATTACATTGCATTTCTTTTAGCTGACGCTTTTACCCAAAGCAACTTACATTTTTGCTCTAGACACGGCAACAGGGAGCAACTAGGGGTTAAGTGTCTTGCTCAAGGACACGACGACGTGGACTAGCGGAGCCGGGGCTTGAACCACCGATCCTCTGAAGGACAGACATGCTAACCACAGTGTACTGTCATTATTATCAGAAAATGTGATATTTATCTCTGTGTGAACATCATAATAATAATAGAAATTATGTTTGATCTCTTTATAACTTTAAGAGTTTTCCCAGATGAGAAGTTGACAGTTGTGCTGATTTTCATTGATCGTCAATTCAAAATGCAGGCTGCTGGGCCACTGGGAGGAGGCAGCCAGGGACCTGGCCACGGCCTGTAAACTGGACTATGACGAGGACACCAGTGCGATGCTGAAGGAGGTCCAGCCGAAGGTATAATGCCAGAGAAAAGAAGCAATAAACAAAAAGAAACCGACGCTTTATACATTTGTTTCAAAGAGGGTAAAGTGGATATGCTATTTTTTAATGTGGTGCTGAGAAGAAAGGAGTTGATCCATGTTTGTGATGCGTTCACGTGATCCTAGTCCAGAAGCCCCCGATGGCAGACAGCGATGCTGTGAGTTTGTGGTTCTTCCTTTGTGTCATGTTTCCCTTTTTTTTTTTTTTGTTTTTTTTTTTTTTGTTTGTTTTTGTTTTCTAGGCAAACAAAATCATTGAGCACAGACGCAAATATGAGCGTAAGAGAGAAGAGAAGGATGTCCAGGAGAAGCAAGAGCGGATAAAGAAAGCCAGAGAGGAGCATGCACGGGCTCAGAGGGTGAGTCTTTCCTATTTTAGACTTAAAAAGACATAATAAAGGGTCCCGTTAGCTGAACTATTCTTCCTACACGATCAACTGTGGCGGCATACTAATGCACGAGTTGGTTGATGACAGCGTCACAATTGAAGTTGCTGCAGAGAAGCCAACATTTCACCGATGGTGTCCACTTTTGTATTTGTCTTTTTGAACTCAAAGAGAAAGCCATTAACATTTCCCCGTAAGAGTTTTTGATAACGCCTTTTTAAAGTGACAGGAAACCACCCCTGAACCTTTGCACTCTTAGTAACTACCCCCATCCTTTTGCGTTTCAACAGGAGGAGGAAGCCCGGCAGTTCGGAGGAGGAGGATTCTTCCCAGGAGGTAAGAGAAACAAGCCGGTCCATTACGGCACGAGAGGAACACTACAAATGTCAAGCAAACTACACAAAAAGATGATAGCATGTGGAAAATAATTCACTCTTTTAATTGATTTTATTGATCTAATACATTGCGTTGTATGCTGTAAAACCCGAATGTCCATATATTTTGAGTCATTTTTTAATGAATTATTTACAGCAAGTCCTGGTGGATTCCCAGAAGGAGGCCCTGGCGGCATGCCTGGCGGCATGCCTGGCATGGCTGGCATGCCTGGTCTCGGTGAACTCCTGAAGGATCCTGAGCTGCTCATAGCCATGAAGGTGACAACAGTAGTCCTCCACATCCCACCACTGCCACATGACTTGATTTACGCAAGTCTTGAAGGAATAGGTCAACATTTTGGGAAAAGTGATTACTCGCTATCTGGCAGAAAGTTAGATGGGAAGATTAAAGATCCTCGAGTTTGAATGCTAAATATGAAACCTGTTAGCTCAGCTGAGCATAAGGATTGTGGACGAGGGGAAACTGCTCGCTAAATACAGGAACACGCGTCCAATACACTCTGTGGAAGCTGAACTCATTTCAACATGCGTCATTTTTGCGGCGCTTATCACCCATACTTAGAGAGGGGGAGGAGGATGTTGAGGGGAGGGACATCTGTATTTGAGCCATTTGGCAGCGCTGCAGATGGACTTAGATGCATTATCCTGTAGATCACTTAAAGAGATTAAAAGGCTACAGAGGGGGAGATCCTGTATACACCAACATACACCTGCTTATGTCATCAAAGTCAGAGAAAACCTTTGGAGACTTTGGTGAAATTAGTTGTAGTTGTGTACTTGCTAACTAGCACACTTCCTATGTGTGTTACTGCTGCTAGTTTAAAATAAGCTGTGGACCCAAAGGTTTTATTTAAAGGGATGAAGAAAAAAATTGAAAACATCTTTTTGTTTTAATTATTAGAAGTTAAAACCTTGGCTAATCTGCTTAATCAGGACATTGTTGGCATGTATATATTTTTTTTTATCAGATATTGATAAACTTTGCTCTCATTATAAATGTGACAAAACAATTTAAAAACAGTTCCCTTTGTGAAATTGTGAGGGCATTTTTCTGATGTAGGCAATCAACAACAATTGATAAATTAATCAATAATAATACAGAGCGCTGTGGAGATTTAGTGAGCTGAAGACAACCATTAAAGTGATGGTCTGATTGGATAGTATAAAGTACTTCTCCATGGTCAGGGACTTCCCAGGATTAGAATGTGAAAAATGTACTGACACTGCTTTAGAGATGCACTACATGTTTGAGTTTAAAGGTGACCCTGTTTGCGCTCCCTGTTTCACTACAGGACCCGGAGGTGATGACGGCCTTCCAGGATGTAGCACAGAACCCGGCCAACATCGCCAAGTACCAGAACAACCCCAAAATCATGGCGCTAGTCACCAAGCTGAGTTCCAAGTTTGGAGCGTCACCGCAGCCTTAGAGAAGAAAGGACCAAAGACGAGTGGATGGATGGTGAATCAATCTGGAGAGCCACAACGCTTTTCAACTATTATTCCACTGTGTGCAGATTAAACAGGGAGGGCTGGGGGGTGATGGGTTGATTGGTGTTGGGGAGAGAAAGTGAGGCTACTTTTTAAATGTTCTTAAACCAGCCTGTTAGTTCAAACAAAGGTTAGGAGTCAACTTCTTCTGACTCGCCCCAGCTGGGACTTCACGTAACCACAGGTTGACGTTTCCTTAAGTGTATCTGGAAAAAGCTAAACTGGGAGCTGCCGCATTAAGACGCTCGCTCAAACATTTCTACAGCCATTTATTACGTTTAGCTACGGGCCTTTCCTTTCTTTGAACAGAGCCGAACTGTCACACATAACCGTCGGATGTTTTTGTTATCAGATCTATTATAAAATTCACAAAAAAAAAAATGTTACTGATGTTGACGTCTGACCCTGTTGGAAAATGACTCCCAATAATAAAACCTCTGTTGCTGCAAACAGAGTTCGACTTTCTTTTCTAGTTGTCTTTTCCTTTACGTCATGTACAAACCAGACATAACTGATTTATACACCTTTTCACTAATGTTTTTCATCTGTTAAACTTATAAAAGGGGATTTAGAGATATTCAATGAGTTAATTTCTTCGAACAATAACATCCAGGAAGACCTTCACTCAACCCTTTGTGGTCCTGATGTTTGTTTTGACTGTAGATGTTTTTACAAGCAACAACTTGTAGATGGATTACACTTCAATTCATTGAGTTTAGATATTGACCTATGTTATCTATCAATTTACTGAGTTTTAACTTCAAACTGTTTCTTGTGACAATAAAACTGTAACTTAACCAAACGGTTGCAATTTGAGTGGATGAAGCTGGACAAGTAAGAAGTCTTATGGTTTGAAGATGAAAGTTAGCTAACAGTTTGGATTGATTACTTTTCACTTATCAAGTGATACTACCAAATAAGTGAATATCTGCTTTTCACTAGTCTGAGTAGTTTTTGGTTTTTGGTAAAACGAGATACTTTATTCAATTTGGTACAAGCAACCTAAAGATGCCACCTTGGAATTATGGACCATTTCATTATATTTCATTTAATCAATAGGGTTGCAACCAACATCTTCCTTTATCCAACCAGCGGACTATTGAAGAGAGTCCCTACAGGTGCTGCAGTATGAATCAGGCCCAGAAGGCGGGGTCGTCACCAGGCCACTAATCCGCACACGGCATCTGTCTTTCAGCCGTAGGATTACCGCTCTATAAACACACGATGGGTTCTCATGAAGCCCTGAATTACTGTTTCAAAGCTGATATGACAGTCTGGACAGCTTTTTGTCCAACAAAAATGTAGTTTAAATATTAACTAAGTCCCAAATGAGTCTCTGCACACAACCAAAGAAAAATGGTATTTTCAGCAGCTGCCATTTTTGCTTTACAAACCAGCACACTGAACTGTCAGAAACCCCCCTACTACCTGAACAAGTAACAAGACCTGTTTGTGTGACAATATTCATGTTTATTTTTGTACTTACAACATACCAAAACAAAGACATGGGTGTAAAACAACTGCTTGGAAGCAGGAGGAAACAGAGAAGTAGGAAGGGCGATGCTTGCAGTAGCGCAGAAAAAGGTCAGCAATAATACAGCTAGTGTCCATATCTGTAAAAGAGAGAGGACGCACTGTCAATACAGACATTCACTTCAAGAAATAATCACAACGTCCCACTGTAATGATACTCACTTCTGAAACTCCCACTCCCTGTTGTCCAAAGGACACACCTGTCTGGTTTTCAGCCAGCGGGAAATACAGTGGAAGTGGAAGGCATGCTGAGGACGAGAAAACCAAACAGGGTAGAAATACACAGGAATATATGTACAGACAGGTGAGGACAGCAGTTCAATGCCACTGTTAACAAGCTTTAACATCCAGTTTGCCAAATAATACAGATGAGTTTGAATTATTTGTTGGCAATTCTGCTTTGCACTTATCCTATCGGGTATAAAGTATGTTTACATCAGTAATGTTTGAAAATAAAAGGGGAGACACTGGCTTATATTTGGTACAACATTACAATGGCAAGACTCATACACATAACGTAGTTTACTTTTACTGTAGTACTACTATAATTGGATGAAGTTAGCTTCAACATGTGAGGTGGCCCTGTAATGTGGTAATATACTCACCATGACAACATCTACTGTTTGAGTTTTATAGCCTAATAAATTATTTGATATATTCACATCTACAATGTGTGCCAATATATGTGTTTGTGATGTTTGGACAACACAGGTACTCACATTGCAAACACCCCAGGCAACAGTGCACTCCTCAGAGGTTGCAGAGGCCTGGTTGGCCTGGCACTCTATACCTGATGAGGGAGGGAGAAATTAGTCATCACGTAACAGGCTGACTTGTCTGATGATGAAGAATCATAATACTCGAATATCAAAATGAGTGAATCCAACACTATGTGGACGGGAACTCACACAGGTCCATGATGTGGTTACGACAGATGGCGCAGTTATCCACCACGATGTCCCAGGCCCATAGCGCCACGGCATTCCACTGGTGAGACGTCAAATCACAAACATTACTGGAGGTGGTCTTGTTGACACTGATGTGGAGATTTAATGACAGCTTCTAAGTAAAGTATATATAGCTTCGTAATGGCTTGTTTCGTGTTAAATGTTCAGCCAGATATTGATTATTATATAAATGAAAACGACAGAGCATCCACTCTGCTTTATTCTCACCTCCAAAAATAAACTAATGAATTTGACTGTTGCAACATCGCATCTATGCCAGTTACAATACCCTGTCAGATATTGTTTCATTATAATACACTATGTTGGTCTAACGATAGCTAGCTAACGGTCACCGCTGTTAGCTAGCTCGCGCGTTGAAGGTATTAAAGTGAGTTTAGAATCTAGTTAGCTACTCAGTTGGTCCCGTTAGCTGCTAACGCCTCTTCATTGAAGGGTAATCGCACCTTGTTTTAGGTTGGCAATTTAGCTTGATATTACTATAGAAGTGCCTCATAAACATCTCATAACTCCTTGTGAGGTGCTTTCAGTCTCCCGGAAACGCGGCTTAGTAAGCTAGCTAAACGTTTTGCCCGTTTAGCTCAGTGTTAAGAGCATCATTTTTTTTAACGTCACCTAAAATGTAACCGTAACATTGGGAATGCTTTTCGGTTTTTATAGTCACGATTAAAACAATTGAGGGTTTGTTGAAGCTGACATACATTTGTTTGCAAGTCTTCCAAAAGGAAGTGCAAATTCATGCCGTTAGAGGCTAACAGCTACCAAGCTAGCTCCTGTCCCAAAGGCAGAATAGAGTGTTTTAACGCCGTCCCAACAGTAAGAGAGCCGAGTTAGCTTAATTTAGAGCTGCTGGTAGATTAACAGTTACATCGTATTTACAGCACGACTCTGAATTACTCAATGAGGCATACCTTCTTCACTTCAAACCGCTTCTTGCTAGCTCCACTGTTTGTGCCGCTCGGCGTATCAACATCCATAGCTGCTGCCATCTTGAGAGGAGAAGTTTGGGGGTGATGAGCAATTCCCCCGGAAGCAACACTGCGATTTCCGTCGGTAAATCAGTGCGTTAATCCGGGATTGTGTTCGTTAGAGTCACGTTGTGGCGCTTTACAGTGGTGCTGATCATGTTATGGTGTTTAAAACTAATGTATGCTTTGTCACAATGAATCAAACAGCGCCGCAAAAATTACTATTCTCAGGTTCCACCGAGATTTGAACTCGGATCGCTGGATTCAGAGTCCAGAGTGCTAACCATTACACCATGGAACCCTATGCTACGTCACGTCGCTGTAGATTTACATTGCAAAAAGGGTATATGATGCAGCATTATATGCTTGGGCTTTTACAAATGTATTTACAATCAATTGTTTGTTTTAGTGTCTTTTTAGATAGCAGTGAACTAAATAGGTCAATCTTGACTGTGTTAAAGATGTGGTTATGTTCTTTATCTGTCAAACAAAACAATCATTTATCTCATGCAAAATTGGAAAGGCAATAGGCTGGCTCCTCTGGTTTCTCGTCTTTTAATGTATTTGTTTTTGCTTGGATAGTAAATCGTGCACATAAACTTCCCAAAGAACTGTATTCCGAAGCATTTTAATAAAAAGAAAAGTAAAAAAAGATGTCAACACTTTAAATTTGTTATATTTATTTATTATAGTGTCTTGTTCTTGGTCAATTTTGGTCCCCCAGGTTTTCTCTGAGGCTTAGTCTTGGTTGGTTTGAGTAGTTTAGCTTTGGGCTTTGTGGGCCGAGCCTTGACTCCAGGGGTCTTCAAAAGGCTGGTTTTGGGTTTCTTGAATTTTGGAGATCTGGAGGCCTTAACAACCTTTTTATCTGAAGGAGAGCTGATTTCTGGACAGGACGTGAACACATGGACGTCCCTGACCTTCTGACCTCTGATCTCAGGAGGGTGACCGCAGGTGGCGATCACCTCCAAACTTACATTCTCCATCCACCTGAGAAACGAAGACAGTCACATAATTATTGTCAATAATGTAGCTTTCAATCAAAATTTAGGCAATTTATTATTATGCTTCCTTGATCCCTGTGGCAGCACTCACTGAGCAGTAGTTCCCCTGCAGTTTTCTTGGGATTGAATGTTTTGCTCGAGAATATTTCAGCAGCAGTGGTGCAAGTTCACAATCTCACTACCAACTGTGCCACCCTGCTGCATAAATGTAAGCAAAAACCCTACTTTCCAGGGAAACTGCACTGACCTGCGTAGCCGCAGCAGAGGACAGTCACACATCAGAGGATTGTCCTGTAGGTCCACCACCTCAAGGCCGGTAAGTGGGCTCAGGTCAGGAAGCTCCTCCAGCTGGTTCCCTCTCACGGTCAGCGCCCTCAGCCCTGGACCCAGCCCTGCAAGAGCGTCCCTGGACATCTGGACAGTGAGACAAGTCAATGAGCTGATCACCAATAAGACCTGCTTTTTGAGCTGTTAGCACGGGTATGGCCTAAATGTTGTGAATGATACTAAGAAATTCTTAATTTAACATATAGTCACATCCACATGATATTCAGGTCTCAATAACTAATTTCACTTGTTGGGACTAACAACTATTATGTTTTGGGTCCCATTCCTTCCCACCCTTTATCCTTCATTTGGATTTTGAATCTCCAACAACTAATAAAAAAGCATTTAGCATCCAACAAAAAATCAATGCTTCAAGAGTCCTTTCAGTAACTTGTTGGTGCAATCAGTCACAACCTCGACATATTTCTACAATTACTAATGACATGATAGAAATTTGATAGAGACAGTTTACGATGCATAGGGCACTTCAGAAAAATGAAATTCTGTAATTTTGGCTTAGAAAAAAGGTCCCCCGCACCTTTTCCATGCCCATCTGATCCATGTAAAGCCTCTTCAGACTTTGGGCTATGGGCTTGAATGCGTTTGGTCCCACCCAGCGAATTGAATTCTGAGACAGGTTGATCTCCTCCAGGTTCGGGGCCTTGGATAGAGCGTGGGTAGGTATCTCGGTCAGCTGATTTGAATCCAGGTGAAGTGTACCCAGGAAAGCAGAGTCCAGAGCACCCTTGGCTGTAGCAGTTATGGTGTTGTTGGTCAGGTAAAGTTCCCTGAGGTTAGGGGTTACTGACAGCAAACCAGTGGGCTCCAGTTTGGAGATGGCATTTTGCTCCAGGTGCAACACAAACAGACTTGGTAAGAGTGCCAGGGCTACGGTAGAGACACAAAGAGATAGAAAATAGCATGTTTTTTTGTTTCCCATGTGTTTTTACACACATATGTACCGTGCACATTTTTGATTTGACCAACCACTCACCTGATCCGGGAAACTGTACCAGTCGATTACCTTCGAGATGAAGGTACGTGAGCTTGGGGGCTCCAGCAAAGGCTCTGGGGTCCAAGGATGTGAGGTCATTGTCAGAAAGATACAAATAAAACAGGTTTTTCATTCCTAGAAAGGCGCCACCTTCGATTTCGTGGACTTTGCATAACTCCAGGTGAAGGGAGACAACTTGGCTGGTGCCTGGGAAGCTGTTGGCAGGAAGGTGGTGGAAGTGGTTGCTGCGTAAGTCAAGCAGCTGCGTCTTGGTGGAGAAGCCTCGCGGGACTTTGGTGTGACCCCGACCCTCACATGTGGCGTGCTGGGATTCAATCTGTGGAGGGTTAAAATGATGCCTCTTAATGGAGTGT
>NW_027175887.1:4270007-4402507 GCF_023055335.1 Clinocottus analis | reverse complement strand
AAAACAACGTTGACTGGAAAGAGAAAGGCACGGTTTGTGTTCAAAGCAAAGTTGCTGAAGGAGTGTTTGCTGCAGGGATGATAACTTTAAGGCTAAATCACCATGAATCCTTCAGGTCATGAAGGCAGAAAGCCAAATGTTAGCCCAATGAAAGTGAAGGGTTAGCAAAAAAAAACAAAAAACAAACTCGTTCCAACACAACAATGAGCAATCACCAGAGAGTGTCCACCACCGTTACTCCCGCACCAAGTGTAAAAACAGTCATTATGTGCTTCATCCCTGAAGATGGGATGGTAATTGTGGTATTTTGTACCTGGAAGCTGCCTGCTGATTGGCTCAATCTGTCACGTCCTTACCGGGACAGGAAGACCGCAAGCACGTCCACGTACTCTTTGGGGAAGTAGTCCTGGCTAGCAACGTGCTCCAAGGCGTTTAAGTGGCCGCGAACCACGATCACAGGCTTCACCTTGTCCTCACTCTGGGCCGCCAAGAGGACAGGACAGAGGGGACAGAAAAGAGTGTTGTGAGAAGACAAAAGAAAGATAAGCAGAGAAGAGAAATGTAAAGGAAACAAGGCATCGAGAGTGATGGTGAAGAAATTCACATTTCTGTGCCCTGGCTAACTTTGCTTAAATAAACATACCTTGATAAGTCCAAGCAGCACTAACAAAGTTGATACAAAGTTGCAGCCTTGGAAAGCCGGAGTGGAAAAAGCTTTTCTCAGAAGGGCATCTGTAAGGAAATACGTATTACTTTTTATTACAGACATATGTTCCAACTACTGTCAACAAAAAAACAACAGAAAACATGTGTCTCGTTAGCACGGGCTTTAAACGGATCAAGTGTGGCATTAAAAACAGTTTTAAGTATACTGTACCAAACAACTTCACTAACATCACTCAGCACTCTTGGTGCAGTTGTACCATAGCAGAGAAAACAATTTCAAAAAAGTAGGTACAAAGTAGAAGCTTTAACAGACCACAATGCAATTCCACCTCTGAAAATGTTTTTTTCTTGTTTAATTGGAGACATAAAGGAATTCTGACCTAATTTTTGGAGATTAGATAAAACAGGTTTGTAGTACATCAAAATAAATATGTAAAAAACACAAAATAACTGCAAGACACTGAAAGGCAGAAATCAACTTCACAGCAAGAGCATGTACAACAGCAATGAGATGCGACAAATGTGGACAAAGTGCCTCACCAATGCTGTCCAACACTGCATTCTTAACATCATCATTATCCTCCTTGTACACAGATGCAATCTTGAGGAAGGCTTCAGCTGTTTTTGTCGCATCTGACACATCCACCTAGACACAGAAGGGCAGAAACGTTTACTGAGGCACCCGCTTCATGTACATTCTCAAACAGATGCATCCTTTGTGCGTCCGCATCGAGTAAACATACGGGATACTTTCCGACGAGAAGAAATGTCCGTAACTGTAAAAGTCATTTTTCTTTTAGCCTTTAGTACCTCGCATTAACAGATCAATGAAAGTTTGAGGGCGAAAACTCCAGCTGGAGAGAATGTACTTGTGTGTTTACCTGCTGCTCGATCAGCATCGCTCTCATGGCCCCTAGTTTGAGCAGTTTGTCTGGGGACGGAAAGCTGAGGAAGGAGGAGACATCTGGCGGCCGGGATGCTGCTGCAGGGGTGGACAACTACGAGGGGAGAGAGAAGAAAGACAACTAATATTGTGAATGCTGTCAAACAAACCATGGTTTTACAAGCTTGCACATGGATTTATAATTCATAGTTCATGTTATTTGGTCTTTGGCCCTTTCATTGTAGCACCAAACCTTTATGTATGCACAGGTAATCAAACATGTTTTTTGGGCTTAACTTTTGTTTCAACGCCATCTGACCTTGTTGCCATTGCTTTCTTCTTCCTCCTCTTCTTCCTCCTCCTCTATTTCTTCCTCATCTACATCTTCGTCTTCTTCTTCCTCGTCGTCGTCGTCATCATCGTCGTCGTCATCGTCATCATCATCATCATCATCTTCTTCTGGCTCGCCCTCGTCATCACTGAGGCAAATTAAAAACAGCACGTCAGTGATGACTTTGGGACGAGAATCATTTTTTCCAGTGATTGCGATATTCAACAAAATCACGTGCAAAGTCACCGTGGGGCAGTTTGCGTCAGTTTTTCCAGGCACTGATGTGACACGTCAAGTAAATGTCTCAAACGGAAAAGCAGGAATAAAGAAACGTGAATGCTCTAGTGGCCCCCCATGACCCACAACAGAATAGGAAGGGACAGAGACATGACGTATAGGTTTCAATAGAGCACAGGAGCTTAAGTATGGGGTGATTACCTGAGTGACCCTAGAAGCTCGCCAATGTTCATGTCTTCCATCGCGTCTTTCAGAGCTTTGCAGCCATCCTCTCCGAGACTGTTACCTGAAAATCAAATTATCAAGTTTAGTGAGGCAAGACAAATAAACACAAATCAATCCAAATAGCATCTTAATAGAATAATAGAACAACTTTAAAGCAGACTTTTTTGTACTTTTGTAAAGTAAAGAAAATAAATAATAATAACGTTGATGCGAATTATGTCTTTGCAGGTTTTTTTTTTGGTTTTTTTTACCATTTAGATCCAGTTTCTCCAGCTGGTTCCTGTCCTTCACTGCTTTTGCCACAGTCAAAGCTGCCTCCACCGTAATCTCGCCAAAGGACAGATTGAGTTCCTGTTAACAGGATATTTACCCAGTAGGGAAGGAAAATGTCAAACAAATGCTGAGAAACAGAATAAAGAAATTTTAGTAAGAAATAAGGATAGAAATGAAGTCGTGATTGACAGCTCAGATCAGAGACGGTGTCAGTAGTGCACCATTCATTCACCTTGAGGATTGGTAGTCCCTCTGAGACAGTATCAGCAATAGCTATGGCTCCCGCTGGCCGCACCAGACAGTCACCAAAGTTTATCACTTGGATGCTGCGGAGGTGTTTCAGGGCCTGTGAAGAACCAAGATATTAATTTCTACAGCATCAAAGCCTGAAAGGATAATTATAAGTAGAACTATAGTAAAAATTATGGTAATCGACAAATTGGTGAATGATTCATTTTTTAAACCCCCATCATATAGGAGAAATAACGGAATATGGTAAATACTGCATTTATCGTGGATTGCTTTAAACTACAGGCTTTGTAAGAATCTTTACAGATAATTACTAACTGTATGTAGGAATCAACAGTATATTTTAAACTTGAGGCCTGTGGTGGAATATCTTGTTGTAGAAATATCCTTATTACCGCTTGCATACCAAATCGCCTAAAAACATATTCCTGATAAACGTGGGCCAAAATATTTCCTGGTAATACTGACTTTGAAATGAATAAAGCAAGCCGACGGCAAACTGATGTTCTTCCTGTTTTTGACTTAAAACTTTTAGTAAAATTAACGGTTGTAAATATTGTCATCTCTATGATAGATAGATACTTTATTAGCTACCTTTAGTAGCAGCTTACAGACACAAAAACAACAGGGATGGAAAATATGTACAGCACAGAGAGTATTAATTTAGGAAATTCTATTAAAACAATAGAGAACAGGCAAAAATGCAAAGTATGTTTGTGCAGTGTGCTATATATGAAGTGTAAAAAGTATGTACGTGTAGTGTGGTATATATGAAGTATGGCCTTTTTAATATGTAATGCAGTTTTTATGCATTTAGTTAAAGAGAAGGTGTTTATTAATCAGTTGGGCCTTCATTACTTGTGCGTAAGCACTACGCACAGTTTAAGGCAGTTCTAAATTCAGGTGAGAAAATATTGATGAATCCCAGATTTGTGCGTAAAATGCCATTTTAAGACCGATGCGTGTGCATTGTTTGTGAATGGAGCTCATCGCCTTGCCATTTTATAATCGAACAATATTGGACTCATTTATCTAACAAAGAATAAAGTCGCTGGGATATTGATTCGGGGATTCACTGTAAGAAGCTTGATAAGCATAATTGTCAGTGTTAATTCAAAATGACATTGTACATATACTTAGTACATATTTGTTTTATTTCAGCAATTATTTTGCCACGATGCATTTCCCTTTAAGCAAATGTCCCCTCAGTCGTCAACAGTCATCATACCAATGTCCTCGTACCTGAGCCATGGCGATAGCCCCCTTCTCGGTGAAGGTGTTGTCGTTGAGGTTCAGGATGCGCAGGCCTGCGTTGTGCTGCATGGCTTTGGCCAGAGCTGTCACACCAGGGTGATTGATGCCATTCTGAGGCATGTGAACCTCCTCCAGGCTGCCCATCAGCTTGGAACACAATTATGATAAAAATAAATACATTACACAGCCACAGTAAACTACAGCAGTTTGTAGACTCACAACTTTGAAGAAGTTTCGTCAGGTGGTCAAATAACTGACAACATGAGCTACCGTACATTGATACAAGCTGGTCCGAGATTGTATTCAATCATGCAGTGCTCCAGAAAGACAGGGTGTGGTCAAATCTCCCACATTGGCCATGACATAATGTAGCATGACAATGTGGCACTTTGCTGCGTTTCCCCAGAACAATCTGATGGAGTGCAAAGTTAGTCCTTTATACCTGGAAGGCTTGAGCGAGGGCAGTGGCTCCATCGTTCTCCAGGCGGTTCCTCCCTGCAATAAACACCTTCAGGCCGAGAGGGGTGCCCTCTGCACTGGAGTTTTTATGACACTGGATCAAAGAAGCAGCCAAGATCTGAGGAATCCATCAACACAGATGAGATTTTTTACAGCCATTTCAACAGCCAAGATTCTCTTTTCATTCAAGAAGCCATCAATGAATTAAACATTTTGAAAAAGATGCGTGTCTCTCTCTCTCTCAACACAACACCTGCTTTTCTACCCTCCATTCTTCATATTTAAAATAAATAATTCATAATAATTAAAAGAAACTCTATCAGGACTTTCACATCAACGGACACTTGCACCTACATTTAAGTGGTTAAATTTTGACTTAATCTTCAACTCCATTAATCAGTTAAATTCTGAAATTAGACCATAACAAAACAGTGGCTTGCAGTGGACTGTACGAGTATATTTGATAAGGTGATGTCAGAGTGTATACTAATGGTACCGAACATTGTAGAGAGTAACACGGCGCATGTTAAAAACGTTGCTTACCTTCCCTCCTCCGATGCCCATGCCACAGTTGTTGAGCCGCAACTCCTGCAAAGTGTAGCAGGCTGTGCTCTTGAGCAACCTCTCAATGCCCTTCACCCCATCTGGCCCAAAGGCATTGTCACTGAGGTCCAAAACAGTCAGCTTGGCCCCCGCCAGCATCAGAGCGTCACCCAGTGAGTTCTACAGCACAAGGAGAGAAAAAAGGAAAGAAAGAAACAAGATAAACATCAGAGTACCAAACACAAAGACAACATCGTTACAGCTTTCATGGAAAGTATGCAATATTTTAACACGTTCCGAGTGGAAGCCCAATAATGTTACTTACCAAGGCAGGTGGGATCTCAGAGCGCAGGCGCCCAGTGAACATGTCACTCCAATAACAGCGCTGAAAGTGAGAAAATTAAATGCAGAGTCAGCTGAGAGATAAGCCTGAATATACTCACTGCATTATGTAGAAACTAAAAGTTCAATATTACTTTCATTCGTAGAGCTAAAACAAAAATAACAATTATTTTAACAGAAAAGGAAATGTCAATGTGTCAATAATTAATTAACTAATTTTATTAAGCAAAAATGTCTTTCCTGGTTTCAGGTCATCAAAGAGGAGTATTTGTTGCTTTTCATGCACCATGTGAGGTAAACATAACTATTTTAGTTTTTGGCGGATTGATCAGACAGAAAAAAAAGTGATTTGTTGACACTCTCTTGGGTTTAAGTAAATTTTGATAGGAATTGCTTTTCTATGTTCTGACATTTTATAGACCAGTTTATGTTTATCAAGAAAAAACACCAAAGAAATTCTGGTTACGGTGTCAAAGAAGGGATGATTAAATTATCAGAAAGGTCAAGAACAAAGACTCCAAACCTTAAAATTGCTCTTTGTCTCAAGGGCCTTGGCGATGGCCTTGGCTGCCTCCACCCCATAAGTGTTTCCCTCCAACCTCAGAGCCTGTAAATCCTCAAAGTCCTGGATCTCCTTAACCATCTCCTCCACTGGAGAGTGGAAACAGCGTGAGGGGTTAAAAGTTGAGAAAGAGGGATTGAAGCGTTAATTATGTAAACCCAAGACTTTGGTGTGTTAAAGCAATCAAATGCAGGGCTTCTGCCTGACACTCACCTGACTGGGCATCATCTAGCTTTTTTCCCAGGCCTTTGTAGCTCAGCTCTACTTCCTCTACTCGAGTCTTAGCCAGAGAGTCGGTCAACTGTGCAATATCTGTAGCCATTGGGACACCTATAGGAACAAACACAATTTATTATTTTTTATATTCTGCTTCATAATAACCCTTTGTGTCC
This sequence comes from Clinocottus analis, assembly GCF_023055335.1. Taxonomy (NCBI): domain Eukaryota; kingdom Metazoa; phylum Chordata; class Actinopteri; order Perciformes; family Cottidae; genus Clinocottus; species Clinocottus analis. Next base: position 4,396,091 of record NW_027175887.1, on the reverse strand, counting down.
AGTGATAAGAGTTGTTTTTTTCTGCACTCATTGCTAATAAGGGATCAAAACACAGACCCCATATAGAAAGTCAAACAGGGACTATGGGATAGGAATTATGGACATTTTGGCTTAAACTGCTTTGTTTTTTCTAGGAAGCTCAGTCCCCCCTTTTCTACTAAACTTCTGAAAGCCATGCTTTCAAAAACATTGTCGCTGCCTAATCCACCCTAAAATAGTATTTTCATTTACAGTACGACATATAGATTAGAGCATATTTTGTGCATTGAATAACATACAGACGGTAAAGATGTATATATAATATAATAATAACCTAATAAATCAGGGGACAAACCCTGGAGCTCCTCGTGTACAATTAACTGTCAGTGTTTTGTGGTCACGTTGATAGGAGACGAGCCACAGACGCTTTTCCCCGTCCACATTATCAAGTTTATAACTGTGTGTGCATATATACATACATATACATACACACACAAATATATGTGTATATACATACACATATATATATATGTGTATACACACACATATATATGTGTATATACATACACATATATATATATATGTGTATACACACACATATATATGTGTATATACATACACACACATATATATGTGTATACACACACATATATATGTGTATATACATACACATATATATGTGTATACACACACATATATATGTGTATATACATACACACACATATATATATATATATATATATATACACACACATACACATATATATACACATACATATATATATATATATATATATATATATATATATATATATCAATACCCACATACATACATACATATATAAATATATATATATATACATATATATATATATATATATATATATATATATATATATATACATACATATATAAATATATATATATACATATATATACACACACACACACAGTGTGTATGTATGTGTGTATTACACACACACATACATACATATATGCACACAGTTATAAACTACAACCAGCTGTCGACTACAACCAGCCGCCGGGTTTTACACACGCGGATACATTTACTAGAGTTGACTGTTGTTTTGGGTTAGACTTCCCCTGCCAGCAGCCGGCGGCTAGCTTTAGCCCAGTGCTAACACACCGACACGGTTTGACGCCGGGGGAGCCGGTTTGTTGACACCGGTCGGTTCATTAACGCATCACGTGCCTGCTGGATAATTGACACACGCAGCGTCATTTCGTCCCGGTGGACTAACTGACGGGGAGTTGTGTAAGTGAGTTAGCTCGGGTGGGTGCCATTAGCTGTTACAGGGGACGTAGCGTGGCTCTCCCTCGGCCTCTGAAATCCGCTGACTAACGCTAAAGTTAAAGTTACACAAACGGAAATCAGTCCGCCGCCGTTCGTCGTTACAGAAACTTTCACCCACAGTTCACACAGACATGCATACCCTCGTTACCGCAACACAGCTGTACTGATTGAATCCAGTCACACGCTCCCGCTCGCTCTTTCCGTTCAAAACTGAATCCAACACGTTACCCGAGCTGACGACCGCAGAGCTGGGGGACACGGGACTTGTAGTTCTCTGAGACTACAACGCGGCGGGGCGCGTTCACGTTCACTTTAACGCCAGTCTCATCAATATCTTGCCAATCCTTCTAAGGTATCTTGCAGGTATGAATATGTTTGTGACATCAAGGAACAATTAAAGAATCATATAATTGATACATTTTGCAAGTATTTATTTTATTTTATTTTATTAAATTACAGTCCACTAAATTGTCTGTCGGCGTATGCTGGGATATCTAAGGGAGTTGAGGTTAAGGAAGCCCAGGATGTGCCACCTAAGGATGTGATAATGGTGATAAGTGAAGAAAGCTGAAAATACATGCAGAAAGTAAGCGTGAGAGCAGGATCCTCTGGATACATGCATAGATTTAAAGTCTATCAGGGTTCCGCCAGGATAATTCAGACGATTCTGCATGTACACAGAACCAAGAACATCATCTGCATCAGTGTCTTGTGGCTTTGTGCCCTGGGGGATTTTACAATATATCAATATATATCAATATATATCAATATATATCAATATATATATCATATATATATATATATATATATATATATATATATATATATATATATATATATCAATATATATATCATATATATATATATATATATATATATATATATATATATATATATATATATATATATATATATATCAATATATATATATATCATATATCAATATATATCTTTATACATACTTTATTTTTAAATACATATTTCTTCAGTTAAACACAAAATTGCATGCTGTACCCTTGAGTGGACATTTAAAAATATCTTTAAAAAACTGAATTAAAATAACTAAAGTTCCAATCTTGTTTTTCATGCCTGAAGAGCAATAAAACACAGGACAAAAAAATCCTGACTGAGGTTTAATCTTAGACATGCATTATTCAAGAGTTAAAGTCATGCATTTATACATTAAAAAAACTTTTTTAATATTATTTGAGGTGCCTTTAACATACCTTCGGTCTTCTCATCCGATTGAGGAATTTTGGTCAGGTCATCTCGTCCCTGAATTTTTCTTTGCACATCACAAAAATATAAAACAAAATAGATTTTGTGTCTGAACCAACTGTAATTGTCATTATTTATCAACACATGCTCACCCTTTCATGTAGGAATGTTTTGTTCTTAAATGACAGGAATATAACAAGTTAATACATTATGTATATAACTATCTTGCAAATGAACCATGAACATTAAATAAACATTATTAAATACGTTTTTATCAACAACCTAGATCAAAGACACAGGTAATGAATATAACTAAATGTATGGTTTAAATACACGTATACTGCCATCTACTGGTAGAAAGGGTAAACCATTTTACTCTGCGTCTCCTCAAAGACTGTGATCTGCGTTCACTCAGGAAACAGCACAATACGATGGAAAATACATGAGTGCTGATCAAAAATGACTTTGATTGAACTATATTACTTGTCTACAATACTTGTATTGCTTTGGCTTTTATTTTGATAGAATCGTACTTACGGTTCGTCTGCCTTCATTCATTCATCTTCATATGTCTTCAAAACAAACAAAAAAACAAAAGAAGGATTTGCAAAAAACTAAATCGGCTCGTAGGTGGGCTCTCCTGGGTGTGCAGGAAGAGGTGCCTGGCAGACTGAGTTCAGGGCTACTAGACCCTGAGTTCATTAAAGGGCCAGCAGAGGTTTGCAGCTGGCTCGTGGATGAACTGGGGCTGCTGGGAATCGAAACTTAACTGCAGGCTATAGTCAGACACGGATCTTCGACGGGTCTCATGCTCCTCGGCTCGCTGTTCACAAGCTCGACCTCTCAGCTGCGGCACGTTTCTGGTCTCGTTGCCATTGGAGACTAAATTACGTTAAACCTACATTTGGTTCAATGATCTTCCTCACTTCCTTCGGTAGGTGTGTCTGAAGTTGGGCCGCACTCGCGCTATGATAGCGAGGAATCCATGCGGCGGCCGGGGTGTTCGCATGTTGTATGTTTGTACATGTATTGAATACGGAATGAACACGAAGCCAGGTTAGGTGAGTGTCTTTGCACGAGGACACGACGGTGGCTGTTTCTTGCTTTCTGCTCCTGAAGGAAGTGTTTCCACCAGCTTCCAGTTCATCGGCACTATCAACACAACATCAGGCGGGTTTGGGCTGCTAAACTCACTTGTGGTCTGTTTGTCTTCCCCCAGATAACGAGCATGGACCCTGCCAGACAGAAACGCAAAGAGGAGATAAAGAACTCTCTGACATTTATACAGTGAGATACAAGTTTTGTTTGTTTGAATGCGACCAATACAGAAAGTGAAACTGTCCATGGCCACGATTGACTCATAACCTCGATAACAGGCTGTCTCGGTGCTTTTCTAAGAGAGTTTACATCTTGTGTTCTAGGTCTTCCCTGGCTTATCCAGAGCCAGAGGGCTACCAGGTACCACCTCTCATTACTAATGCCGTGTTATGTCTGTCTCCACTGTCCCTTCACTCTGGGTTTGTGCACATTATGATCTACAAAAGCAGGGTCATAAGTTACTGAAATCCACATACCCCTCCCTGTGCTCTCTGTTTTGTTTCTCACCTAAATTCCTCTTCCCTTTCTCTCATAACATCTCTTAGTTCATTCCTGGCTGCATGTACAATCAAAGACTCTTCTTCTTCACAGCGATGCTCTTCAGATTATTATCTTAATACTCTCTTGGAAAGAGATACTGGTTGCTGTAATCCTTCCTCTTGTCCGTGGCATTTATTGTCCCTAGAAGATGAATCATACTCACATTTCCTTTAGAGCCACCATGACGTTGATATTCTTTTTTTTTAAGGGACATTTGATGGATTGGCACCAAATATTTTTTTTACAGACATTCATGGTCTACAGATCAATGTAACTCAATGACTGTGGCAATGTGCTCACCTTTTGTGACCTGGTGTATGACTATAAACACTTGCAAAACTAATCACATTCCCATCGGGAATCACTTCAGGGCCGGTTTGAACAGAAAGTATGAGCTGAAAGTTTACAGCAACCATTATGGGGACGTCTACGTTCTTTTGAATATACTTTATTCATGACAGGGCCCAGGGTTTTTTGGGACACACCACTCATGTTTTTTGGCCCCCTTCCAGGACTTCCTTACCCGGTTAGTGTGCAACCTGCTCGATGAGGGCAACGCCTCGTTCAGAGACAGTGACTGGAAGCAGGCGGTGCAAGAGTTCAGTGAAGGCTTGAATGTCTCGGACTATGCTGCAGCAGAGGAAATCCAGATCTCAGAAGCTTTGCTGGAGAGTTTGTACGTCAACCGGGCGGCTGCCTACCACAGCATGGTAAGCTACGGCTGGCACTGTGTGTGATCCTGACACGCCGTGTCCGCTTTGCAAACGCATTGTTTCAGTGAGTGAGTGTGTGCAGCTCAGACAGACACTCAAAGTGTGTCCAGACACATGCAGCTGTGACTACGTCTGCTAAAGCTAGTGACGAAGGCTTCGCCACGCCCAAACCTGATCTGTGCACCAGTCAGTCAGTTGTAGAGCCAGTTAAAAGGGGATCAACCCAAATTAATGACTTACCGCAACTTTTAATCTGTAATATCCAGTAACACACCAGTGGTTAGTCCACTATAGATGCTGCTACATTTCAAAGACCCAATCAAATATGTTTCACTTTAAATTATAGGTAAGATATTATAATGCAGCAGAGGAACGCCATTGTGTAATACAAGGCAGGGGATCGCACCAGCAGCACCAAGGATAGATAAAAGCTGTATGAAGCGGGGGAGACACTTCATCAACAGAAGAGGCACAGGGAGGCTGTTAGCATGAGTTCAAGGGAAGGTTGAGGCATATCTGGGGGAACCCAGGTGTAAATCTTAGAGTAGCATGTTATAGTATAATGCAGGGAGCACAGCAGCATAATTCATAGCTGCATAACATGACAATTACATATTTCTTTCACGATTTAATCCCATTTTTTCTCTCCTTGGGACTGGACTGAAATATCCCAAGAACTATACTATAGATTGACATTCATGTTTGTGCAGACTTTCATGGTCCCCAGAGAATGGGTCCTTAATGACTTTGATGATACCCTGACTTTTGAGCCCTCACTCGTCTGTCAAAGTGTGATTGATAGTTGAATGTCAGCTTTTGGTAACATTGAAATCTGATTCATCCCCTCAGGGATGATTGAAATGACTCTGAAAATCGGGTCGACATTTCAGTTTGTCCAATATTTCGTTTTATCACCAAATTTCAGATGTCTAGTTTTATCCATAGTCTATTTAGCCGATAATCCTAATATTAATATTCAGTTCAACGCTGTAATTGGAAAAAACAAAACCTTTGACCTGCAATCGTCAGCAGAAGTCTCTGATGTATTGCAAGTGACAAAGAATGTTGTTAACAAAGAAGGTGAAAAAACATTCGTTTACATGTCCGTTCAGGCCAAAGTTATCTGTAAATCAGATAATATTAGTAATTTAATCATGGATAATTTTAATAAGACAATGGAAAGAAAAGGTTTTCAGATAAACTTTCTCCACACACATTCCTACACCTAGAAACAGATTTTTTACGAAATAATAAATGTACTATTAACTCTGTATATAACCTTTTTATTAGACTTTTCTGTCCTCACCATCCGTCACATCTGAACTATGAGGCTTCTTATAGAAAACAATGTCAGTCTGACCGTACTCACACGAGTCTTGTGTTGTCATCTCTCTCGTCTCCCACAGGGGGAATATGAGCGAGGCGTGGAGGACTGCGACAGAGCTCTGAAAGTGTGTAAGGAAAGCCGCAGGGCGCTGTACAGGAAGGCACTTTGTTTGAAGGAGCTAAAGAAGTACAAGGAGGCCTACAACTGCACCACCGACTGCTTGCTTTTTACTCACCTGGTAAAGGAAAGGGACAATTGGGAGCGTTGACAGTAATTGGTCTAAGAAATTGGTTTTCAACATTGATTCTGTCCAGACATCCATGATTCTTTCAGGGTAAACCATCATGGATTTGGGGATCCCCTGATTTGTATCTAGGCTTTCCAGCGTGTTGGCAATTGCAATACTTTGGTCTTTGCCTAAAAATGAACGTATTGTTTGTCTGTTTTCACTCTTAACAGGATAAACCGGTGAATGAGCTCGCACAGGAGCTGGCCGTTCACCTGGGACTGAAAAATCGTAAACCATATGTTGGCATGAAGGTTAGTAAAATAATGGAAGTTTTAGATTTTGTTCACTAAAGAATGTCATGAAATAATGGAAAGGGTTTTCTCAGTCTTCAGCTCAGTAATGGTCAGATAAGATGCAGTCTGATGCTGGGCTTGGATAGAATATTGTATCACGTTAAGTTTTTTCATACTGTGAGACCAATGTTATACATTATGACTGGGAAAAAAAAATTCAACTTTGTATTAACCACTGAATTGAATACCTTAACATCTCATTGAGGTTTTTATATGTATATGTACGTAGCAGAGGAAATTCTCTGATTGTTGATTGTGTCATATATTTCATCGTCGGTTGTTGTATCTCTCCCAGGAAGGAGGACTTCTCACGAGGGCTAATGTCTCTAATGGAAACGTGACTACTCAAGCCATCATGGTAAGTTCAATATTTTCTATATCTTCACCACCAAATTTAAAACTTTAAAGATTACAAATCATAATATTTATGAACAAAAACATTTTTGTTTAAAAGATATTCAGCATTATTGATGCATACTTACAGATGTTTTTTTGTCGAGCCTTTACTCATACTCTTGTCTTACGTTTGTGTTTTTTTGCGCTTGATTTGACTACAAATGCTTTTTTTAATCCTTTTCACTTTCAGGTCTCTGGTGCTCATATCGGAAATGGTATGAATCCTCTGAGTGGCCTTGCACCAGGTGTGAATTTTATTTTATTTTATCTGTGTGTTTAGCTTAGCTTATTGCATTGGGATGCTGCTAGTATGACAAAAAAATTTCTCCTTGGAGATTAATAAAGTACTTTTCATTCATTTCATTTTCATTTCATTCATTCATTCATTCATTCATTTCAATTATTGTCTTTGACTTGTTCAGAATTGTGTCTGCTTAACATTACAGGCAATGTGTATGTCTCCACTTATGTTTTCCTTGATAAAGGTCTTGCAATATGTGTAAGAAAATACCCACAAAAAAATCCCTATTGCTTCTCTTTAGTCAGTTTTCCCAGCATGCCTCAGTCCTCCATTCACTCCCCAGCTCCCAGCTGCCACCAACCTGCTGTCTCTTCAGTTCCTGACATCGTGGACACTTGTGAGGACTTCGAGCTGATGGGAGATGATTTGGACAGCCTGCTCGACGGCTTCTCTCAAGAGCCAACTGAGGTGAAGTCTGTGTTTGTGCTGCGTTTGTCTTCGCAGACTAGGAAACTAACTTTTGTTAGTTGGATGATTATTACTAAGATGGAAGAGCATGTAATAATACATTACTATTGTCCAATTCTTTAAAGTTTTGGGAATGACATGTCTTGTCAAAAAGCCTCCTCTTTTCAAAGAAACTTATTTTTTCACGTTTTAGCTTATTTACAACACCGTGCATTCTTTTGATTCCAGTGCAGTAAAAGTATTTTTACACCCTGTCCCATTTCCCATTTTTTTTTCTTCATCCATCTTCACTCCAGTTTCTTCCTCCATGTTTTCCAGAACCCCACCCAGGAAACATTCCCAATCCCACACCAGACTTCCACCTGCGATCGTACAGTCTCCTCTGTCCTGCCCGCCCCAACACCCCAGCTGCCCCCGGCCTTCTTCAGCTCGGCCGTCAACCAACTCAACTCCTTGGACTCCTTTGCAGGTGGTGGGTGCAGCACCAGAGCTGGAACACTGAATGCCCTCGACGACCTCTTGACCTCTGGCCTTGGCGGTGGCACTGGTGCTACAATCTTAGCACTGACCTCCGAGTCACTAGATGGCCTTGATTCCCTGGATGACTTCTTGGATACGACTCCAAGTGCAGCTGGAAGTAACGACAACACCGAAGTTGACGCAAGGGAAAAGTCCCTTGATGATTTGCTGGAGGAGCTGCATCCTCTGGAGACTGTCTCCGATCCAGGTGGTCAGAGTGGTGAAGTCCCTAAAACGGGTGTGAAAGCATTGGTCGGGCTCGACTCCCTTGATGCCCTGGACTCGTTTTCCTCAATGGAAGGTGTTGTGGCAGCTTTGCCAGCGATGTCTATGGGGTCAACAGGCCTGGACACGCTCTACGATTTCAGCTCAACTGGTGATTAGGATTTCTTTGTGACTCATCATATTATTGGCAAAGCAGGACGCCTCTTCTTTCAGAGGTCATCATGACATCAAGTAGTCGATCAATCGAAGTGTGGTGATAGTTTTTGGATGACATTGTTTAATTTGAAGGACTTACAAAGAGAACGCGCACAGTGACAAATGAAATGATTGTTTACACACTAAAAAAAACTACAAAATGTGCACGCATTATTAGTGATGTGTTTCCTGTTATTACTCCTCAGGTATCACAGGCTTTCAAACGGCTAGAGCTCCAGTAATGCGATCTCCAAAGAAAAACTACAAAGTAAGACTTGATTACCCGGCTTGTGTTACCAGGTCTTTGGTTGTCTGTTTTGTTCGCGTGAACTGAAATCTTATTCTTGCAACAAAGGAGACGAATAACCCGGCGCTGTTTGCGGCCTCCAACCCGCTGTCCTCCACTCATGAGTTCCTGCAGGCCTGCTCTGCCTGTTTTCCTCGGAAAGGTGCGTCAGCAGTACAAAACTGTCTCTAACATTTTTAGTGGAGCAAGAAACCACAAAGATCCTGCTGCTGGTGATGATTTTACCATTCTTTTTTAATATTCTCTGTTTTGAGCATGAGGAAAGATTTGGTCTGCGTCCTGAAGTCCTTCTTTTAACATAATTAGGAATACAAAGTTTTGTTATGAGGTGGATGTACCAAAATGCTTGGTGCCTCCTACTTTGTTTTTGTTCTATTTAAAATCCTCCACTTCCACTTAAAAATAACCCTCCCCCGTTTTGTTCTCAGGTCAAAGCATATATACATTTGTTCACAAGCCAGACCTGGTCCACAGCTGTCAGCGAGACATTCTGTTATGTAGACTCAAGGCAGGTTGTCCTACGGAGTGGACCAGAGTACGACAGATTCCCAAGTGGAGTTCCTTCAGTGGGCCGTTTGTTCTCTGCAGAGGTAAGAAACTCGATATTAAATGGATGTCTTCTGTTGAATATGTTGGCGTTCACTGTTCATTGCTTGTTATCGTAGCAAAAACATATTTGCGTAATGCACATTGTGTGTTTTAGTGTGGCTGACAATAATACAATTACAGTATGTTTGCATAAAACACTAATCGGGCATGAAATTAAAGGAAGGCATTAGTCGTCTTGTCTAAATTGACTTATGTTCAAAAGTAGCTACACAGTTCCTTCAAAGACAGCCAGAGACAAAAATCAGGGTTCCCATTCGTCCTTGAAAAGACATAAATAATGCGAGAAAAAGTCTGAACAAATCTTGTTTAGCTGTGAATTTGTATTGTTGGAGAGTTGGAAAACAGTGAATGGAAAGCCGACGTCCAAACAATGAGTTGACCAGCTCAAAACTGGTGAATGGTGCTTTTTCACTTACCGAGCATTATCTCTTCAAATGAAAAGCTGCATTATTGTCAAGGTAAAATGGACCATGACATGTTTGACTTTTGTAGATGTTTTTGTGTTGAACAAGTAGATTCCATTTCCAGACTTCTGGAATGGAAAGAGAGGAGTTGACCGTCAGGATGTCAGACTTGGGGTAGAGGTCACACATCCCGTTGTATTTTATGGCCTCTGGTCTAATCTCGAGAAGGGAATTTATAGTCCCTCTCATTTGTTGACCTGGCTCTCTGTGCTCTGCACAAAGGGCAGTGTGTCAATAGATCCAAAGTAGTAGTTAAGTAGTACAAAAGATTTTAGTCATTTTAGCCGCAATGCACGATGGATGGTGATATCCATCTGCCACCTAATTCTCTCTCTGACGGTTGGTGTGTGTGTGTGTGTGTGTGTGTCTGTGTCTGTGTGTGTGTGTGCGTGTGTGTGTGTGTGTGTGTGTGTCTGTGTGTGTGTCTGTGTGTCTGTCTCTCTCCCACATCGGGGCATGTTGGCGGTAGAGAGGTTCAGGTCAGTTCGACAAGGCCCTTAGTGTTGTAAATTTAACATTTGTCTCTCTCTTTTCCATTAGTTCACTATTAGTCTTCGCAGGGCTGTTTCCCAGCTCTGATATCATAGATCAGATCACAATGTCAAATTGTCCTCACACATGAGTAATTAACCCGACTTTACTGTCAACCAAGACCGAGGATGTGCGGCAGAATGAGCTCTGTATTTTCTTTCATGTCAGAGCTGCTGAAGTCCGGTGATTTGGGTATGTGCAAGTTCGGCGAAAATTGCACGTTTGCCTACAACCAGCTGGAGGTTGACGTCTGGACGGAGGAGCGGAGGGGGACGTTGGACCGAAACCTGATGTTTGACACTTCAGGTTTAAAACTGGACCCTGTAAACAGCATCATCCGCCTTCTGCGGGAGGACAAGGGCATGTTCATGTTCCTCTGTCAGGTTAGTGCTCTCCCACTGTTTTAGAATCAGAATAATAATTATAATTATACAAACACAGTTTCTAATGTTGAGTCATGTTTATTTTGCTTTATAATTTATATATATATATATATATATTGGGGCTGGGCAAAGTAAAAAAAAAATTAACCGATTAATCACATGATTTCTCAGCGATTAATTGCTTTGTGTCAAATTCAATAATGAAGTCAGGATCAGTGTCGGCTTTTGGCATGCGTGATTAATTTTCAATTTGGATGCGGAGACTGCAGCGCGAGGCTCCTGTGAGACTGACCGCCTGTGGGCGCTTTGTGAGGCTGGGCGAGCGCACGTACATAAATCGCTTTCAACGTAAAAGCAGTGACCTTGTATTGCATTTATGGCGTGCGTCTTATTTATTTTTCATTTTTGATTGACCTCACGCGGGCCCGTGGGTCGTATGATGCCCAGGTCTGAACTACGGCGTCTGGGAGAGATTTAAAGTGCAGGGCAACAGTGAAGATTGCTGCGTTAATGTGCCCAGCCCTAACCTGAGAAATGCCGGTGTTTGTTCTGTCCGTGAAGCATGCATGTTCCACGACACACTGCTGTATCAATGAGTTTAATCTTCATATGTGTCTTGAAACATTCATACAGCTATTTGTTGTATCATAGTAGATATATTCATTAATATTGCGTTAAGGCTGCCATCTTTTAATATCCACACGTACTGTTTTTCTTTGTTTCTTTCTTGTCCTGTATTTTCTGTCTCAAGGAATGCTTTGACAGTAAACCTAGAATCATCAGTAAGCGCTGTCGAAGCGATCACACCATCTGCTCTAACCTGGATGCTCGCCACACCTTCGATGCCAATAAGTGAGCGTGTTTACAACATATGTGCCACTGAGAGTCCTTGTTCCCTCTCTCATTTCATTCCCATACGGCAACTCTTTACTTCTTGCGTCTTTCTCTCTAACGTAAACACGTTTTAAATTTCTCACATCTTTGCTCATCAGATGCTTGGCGTTTGTGGTGCAGACCCTCAACGTCAACTACAAAAAGGTCCGACCGCTGAGCTTCCTGTGCCACTTGGATTTGTGCCGTCAAGCCATCCGGTACGGCTGCCAGAGAGACGACAGCTGCTATTTTGCCCACTCTGTCATAGAGCTGAAAACCTGGAGGGTGCAGCATGACACAGGTGCGGTTTACCAGACGCGTGCGTGTGCGTGCGTGTGTGCGTGCGTGCGTGCGTGCGTGCGTGCGTGCGTGCGTGCGTGCGTGCGTGCGTGCGTGCGTGCGTGCGTGCGTGCGTGTGTGTGTGTATGTGTATATATATATATATATATATATGTGTATATATATATATATGACTCGAAAGTCTTTTTAATTTTGTTTGTCCACTTGAAAAAGGACACCAATGTGACATCGCTGTAATGTTTCTCTTAAAATGAGCAATGTGCTTGTGTTATTTTCAGGTGTCAGCCCCGATGAGATTGTGAAAATATCGACAAAATACAGCGACAATCAGGAGCAAAATTTAAGCAAATATAAAGGAAAAAGAGTAAGAAACCATTTTGATTCTTTGTTTTGTTAATTAAAACAACATAACTTTTATAAGTTTGTTGTTGATCACCCAGTCCAGCATCCTCTGTTTGTTCTTTCTTTTCTAAATGAGCCTACATGTTGAAGCTGTGACACCGCCTCACTGCTGGTCTTCTGAATGACTGTAATTGTTCTCAACTTTTGTAATTTACATAGTTTTCCATGTAATAGCTGTCAAACTTATTATATTAATTTATCAAAATTCTGTGTAATTATTGGCTTATATAAACACTTTTTGGGGGGGAAGGATCTCAGAGATTAATTGTATTAATTGTAGGCTGTTGAGGAAAGGTCAAACGAATACTACTCTTGTCTTTATTCTGATTTCATTTTAAGCAGCTGTCTCCTGGAGGCGATTGGAGCAAACCAAGAGGATCAGGATTTGGGAAGAGTCTGAACATGAAGATGAAGTTTTCCTGTGCTCAGTGCTTGCGAGACGGCCTGATCCGTGAACCAGACAAAGCTCTGAAGCACTGCACTGCAAAGGCCAGGCACACGTGAGGAAAAGAATAAATAGAAAATGATCACAACTCCTATGCAAGTTTTATGGAACGTATTCAAATATTTCTCTACTGTATTGTATATCAGAATATTCTCTTCCTATAAGCACGTAAATGTATGTAGGTTGCACGCTTGTGCGCTCAGCTGGCTCGATCAAAGAATGGAATGAGACGCCGAAGAAGGGCTACAAACTCACTCTTGGGTTAAACTGCAATACAGTCCATATTTATTTTTTACAACGATATATAGAAAAAGGATTACAGCTAAAAGCGCAGCACTCAAAGACAGAAATTAAAAACTGAATCTTGTGATACATCTGCCAAGCATCGATTGAATGTTCGAGTATACTTTAAAATATATGCACTCTTTCGCAAGGTGGACGACTGTCTCTATTGGACGGTTATACATAAACCTGAGCATTATGATGCATTTCAAAAAGTATTTAATACATTGCATCACTGGATGTGAGTCGTTGCAAACTATTAGTTCTGCTTTTTTATCTTTGGTTCTGCATAGCCGGCACTTTACTGTGTGACTTACTGGGCCCTATGAGTCACAGTTAAAGTTCATTTGTTTTTGTTTTTATCTTCATGTGTATTGTTTTGTCTATCTGGTGAGTTTGAATCACCTTCAATTAAATTATAGACTAGGGCATTACATCTAAAATGTATTCAAATTAAATTGCATGTCTTCCAACAGTATAAGTACATACATGTCATATTGTAATAGATTTTAGATAGATGTTTTATATCCGCCAGATTTCTTTATTCAGCCTGCTTAAAATAAAAGCTGAAGGTTAGATGTTAGAATGTTAAATCACAGATGATCATGATGATTCATCAGCGTTCCAGCTCTTTTTCTGTGTCAATTTCAGCCTCTGTCCTCTTCCTGTCTCGTCACCTTCAGGTGGACTAAAGAGAGATGGGTACTGCTGGTCAGGTCCTCGGAGAGAAGTAAATGGATTCAGGTCCGACCGCTGCCACATGCCAAGAACTTCCCTATGCATTATGATGTAGGTTTGCCTCCGCTACACTGATGCACTTTAAAAGCAGTTTCAATCAAGGGCTTCGATCCATCAAAGACATTCTCACATCGAGTCGACATCGCTTTTTGTGTTTGTTATATTTTGTACGCCGGTGCTTTTAACATTGAAAGCTGTATGTTTGCCTGTTGGGTTGTCTGATAAAGGTTTGTATTGCACTTTGCTCTATGTGAATAACAGCATTACGTTTTCTCCTGGCAGATATGCACCCAGATTTTGAAGAAAGGAAAATGTAACTTCACAGGGAACTGCACCTTTGCGCACAGCCAAGAGGAGAGGGAGATGTGGACGTATATGAAGAATAATGACTGTGAGTTATTAGAATAGTGCAATATGGCACTGATTTAGCAACCTAAGATACCATCTTTTTTTTATTACACATTCCTCTCCCTTGTGCAACATTCCCTTACCCACAATGCAACTCACTCACTGAAAGTCTAGTCAGAGATGTGTTATCTAGATTTAGAAATCTAGAAGAAAACCTTTAACCTCATGTGACAGACTTGTCATTTGTGCCTGCAGTGCGGGAAATGCAGCAGATATACGACATGTGGCTGTCATTAACCGCCCAAAACCGGCAAGCAGATGGAGCAATGCTCACCCAGCCGGTCCCAGAGGAGAGATATATCGTCATGCCGACTGACTATGCTGAACCAATGGTTTGTTTCAGTTCAGTAAAGTCAAAGACCAAAAACAACTGCACCAAACTAAAACAAACACATGGCATTTCCTAACTATGGATCTGTAAGAAAAAGATGACGATGAGGCTCTTAAATGTTATAATTTTTTTAGAATGGCTTCCACTGTCGCCTGTGTGGTAAACACAGTAACGGTGACCGGCAGTGGCAGCAGCACATCTCCACTGAGAAACACAAGGACCGGGTGTTCAGCTGTGAGGGAGAGGACGAAGCTCTGACGTGGAGCTACCGCTTCCCCGGTCCATGCTTTGAACTCTGCCACAAGTGAGACCTTTTCTTGCATCAGGATTTGAAGTGTTTGCTTTGCTGACACCATATCTTTAGACGAATGCATTGTGTGTTAACAGCTGGTTTTTCAAGACGTTACTGTTTGACAGGTTTGACGGCGACTGTCCCGATGGTGTGAGCTGCGACTACGCCCACAGCTTAGAGGAGCTGCAGGAGTGGACGGAGAGACGAGATTTCCTGAGACAGAAGCTGGCCAAAGCCAGGGAAGACATGCTCGTCATGCCTGATGAGCATGACTTTGGGAAGTTTAACTTTCTACTTCAGGACTGAGAAGATTTTTATTTTTCACTTTCTGAGCCATTAACTGCCAAACGAGCATTTCAGTTAACTAAGATTATGGTCAAATCATGACGATGATCAAATGTGATGTGTTCAAACTAGCAGTATGTTCAACATACTCCTTACTCTTAATATTTTAATTTCCTCTTAGTGTATGAAACATTTTCAGAGCCACTTTTTGCTCGTGGCTGTTCAGCTAAAACATCAGTACAAAAAAAAAGATACTCTTTGCTGTGGAAGTACTTTGTGTTGGTGCCACTTTGAAAAACACAGCAGATACAAAGACATACCGCCCATCACAAAGTCACAAAATATACCATTCATGCAGATGTTTAAATGTTGTTTACTTGTTCTGAATTGTTGAAATTATTTTCTATTCTGTTTGTGTCAGTTTATTTTAACAGGGATTTTTTTTAATGTGTCTCATTTATTCCACTATCACAAAGAGGGAGGATGTTCAAGGCCTCGACTGGGCGTTAAAATACTCTCCACTAAAGATTTTCTTTATAAAAAGTCCTCATAAAAGTCGTCACGTTCTCTTCTGATTTGTACTTTAGCAAAGATATATTTGTTTTTGGTATGTTCTTGTTTTAAAAAAAAATCTGATTATTATCATGATACTTAACAGTTTTGCTCATATTTAAGTAAATAAAAACTGTTCTCCTGTTCATAAACCTGTGAACTAGCCGCCACCTGTTTTAGCGCACTACTCACACAGGCCGCTAGATGGCGCCGGGCGCTCGAGTGGATCAGACCTTGCGCCTCCCGCTGGACTTGCACGTGCTGCCGTGCGTGGCGAGAAATGTGCTCGACTGAACAGGTTTGTTGTTGTGCTCACGCGAGAGCCCGCCCCTTGCGCTTCTCGTAGGCTGTGCGCCGTAACTGATGGGCGCGTGCGGATCTTTAAGCGAATCGACATGAGCGCACGGGAAGGGGAGGAGAGGGGGGGGGGGGCGTGGCTCTGCGCGCGCATAACAAGTTGTTTGGACACGCGCCGGCGGCCCCGTGATGTGACGCTCTGCGAAGTTGGTTGAAAGTGAGAAAAGTCGGCCGCTGACTGTTCGAGCACTTGGACTCGTCTGTCGGACATCAGAAGATTCTCTCGCAGGCCGGCCATCATGTCAACAGTGAACCAGATGTTTCTCGGAGACAGGAGCGACGTTCCGGATCTCCTCAAGTCCTTGGCTGACTACCCCTTTTTCTTCGATGACAACGGTAAGAATAGTTTCAGATTAGATTTAAATGTGTCAAAGCGTTTGCATTTATTTATACTCTTATTGAGCTGTTTTACTACTAATGTTGCACGTTACTGTTTACTCCTACATTCACATGTCGACACATAGTGTGCCTTTTTAAAAAAGTAGCTCGAACACCTTTAATATCGTATAAGTCCTAATTCTGCTGTCTAGTGAGAACGTTTACTTTTGATGCTCCATTTTATGTTATTGCCACTACATCTAGTACTTCTTTATTGATGCAAAAGTATTAGAACTTTAGACAACTTGGATATAATGATGTATGAGCCACAGTAACAGACCTCAAAACTCTTATCTTTTATTACAATATTAAATATAAACTGTTCTCTCACATACAAATCTGCAATCAGCAACTCGTCGTCCTATTGATGACTACTGTAAAGTGTATAAAATTGTAGGTATACTGTTAGAGGTTCAGGCCCATATGGTAACGTGTCACAGCCTGTGTGTGTGCAGTTTCTCCATGCAGTCACTTTACAGCATCATGCAACTGATGCAACAACACTGAAACTGCCCTCATTCACTCGTCATTGTGTAGACCAGTAGGCGTCAGTTGGCCCCTTTCCTTCTTTCTTTAAGTGTGTCCCCTCGTTTCTTCTACGCATGTCAAGACAGCACTCCAGGGCGAGGACTGTGAATGATCAGACTTCCTAATACAAGTGAAACTGACCCTTTGTCACGCTGAAAAATAACTTTACTTTGATATTCTGATCTTTTACTACCCTGCCAACACATTTTAATCATAAAATTACAAACTATGTTGCATTCTATGACTAAATTTGCCCAGACATACCTGGAATGCAATTTCAAAGTATACGGGTATTATAAAAAAGACACGTTAGGATGAACATATGAAATGTTTGTGTGTCATTAGTACATTTATGCAAAAATATTACAAATTACATAATTCATTGAAGTTAATTATCGTGTGCTGCCAACATTAACACATTTCCTGTCATGTTTGCATGTTTGCAGTAAATCTCTCACTATAATACAACATAGAGCAGAATACAAGTTAACTGCATGTTTCAAAGCATTATTAGTGCAGATTCATAAGTTTCAGAAAAGTAATATTCCTGCTTTTCTGCTGTGTACCAGTATGTATTGTATGACTGAATTGTATTAATACATAAATAAAGATACATCAATCAGTTATAGGTCTGTTAACAGCATCAGCAGACTAATGGTAAGGGCCTTTTCCTGCCATGCTACCTGCTCGTGTGGTGTGTCTGTTAAAGCATCTCCTGCTTTGGAGAGGACACTGATATAATACTCTCAGCCTTTCTGTTGAAACCATCGTTGTGCTGCGATAGATTGAACATTTCAAACAAAAATGTTGGTGTGCTCAGTTTTCCCAAAACAAAAGCTGGACCACAAGGCCACCTGAACAGCTCCACAGACAGATGGAAGTGTTATTCTAGGCCAGTGCTGTTTGCAGCAGTTGCACTGAGACACTTTTTTCCAACGAGCTCTGTAGGATATTTAGCAAGTAACGAGGAATGGGAACTCTGTAAAGCTCTGTAAAATACTTAGAACACTGACTTTTTGCAAAAGCACAGGTGAGGTACACATAATTAAATTAATGCAGCCACACTGACAGCTATACTTGCACCACATGACCACGTTGATATCCATCATCCTAACAAAGAGGGAGTCTCAAGCATGTTCAGTACCAGCTCAATGGATGAATAACAGGGCATTTTGGTGTAAAATAACACGTCTGGTTAGAGGCAAGTTAAAATGTTCTCATGTGTGAGGTTCTCAAGACTATTCTAACCTTATGATGTCACAAGGTTCAGCTTCTTTGGTGGTGCACATAGCCCACCATGTTAACAGCTCACTCATTCGATATTTTAAGCATGTTGCATTTTCAAATCGTGGTAAATAGTTGAAAGAACAACAACAACAACAACAATAATAGAAGAAACCTCAAAGAAAGACGGGAACGTAAACAGATCAGCGTCGTCTCTAACCCTCTCTGTGTTTATCTGGCTGCACTTGGTGTTCCGTGTGAATAACACGACACATGCGTGGTGAAGGTGGGGCGTTTGTGTGTTTGAACACGGTGTTCCCGAAACGACACACGCATGCTCACAGAGAGAGTGACAGACTCTCGCGCGCTCAATATCGCGGCGCGTGCACGGGACATTTACTCTTTTGTCGTGGCACTTCTGGCGTTGGATGTGGAAGACTTAAAAAGCATATCTTTTTTCTTTTTTTTTAAAATTACGGTTGTGTGAAACGATGGATGTCATTATACCATTAAACGACGTGCATCTTACACAAAATAAATAACCGTAAAATGAACTTATAAATAAATAATAAATAAATACATTATTAAAAATATAAATAAACGAATTTTACTATTATGGATAAACCGAGTCGAATTATTTAGCGCCAGCCGGTAAAGGGCGCGCACTGTGTAAACTTTGGGTCCCCGTGCCAGATGTTCGAACGACGGGCGCGTGCCCGCTCCGGCTCACCTTAGCCCGCACGTGCTAAGTATCCGAAGCTACGCCCCCCGACAGAATGTACTTTCACGTGAGTACGATAGGGGCGGGGGCACGTGTTTTGACACGAGTGTCCTTGCGGAGGGGATGTGGAAGTGATAAAAAAAAAGTCTTTGCACAAGCACACTGCGTTGTGTGTGTTTTTTTTTTTAGATGCATCGAGAGTGTGCGTGGGTGCAGTCTTGCAGTTTAATCTATGGAAACGATGAAAGGGTGCACATGTATCATTTAGTCCGCTTTGGATGGACGCCGCCCGCTACTCTCGCTAGTAGTGACTATTTTCCCTTAAAATGCATGCTGGTTTGCTGCACGAGACCCTATGTTCCTATTGTGGGGCACGTCCCCCGCACTGGACTGTGCCATAAACTGTAAATAATAAGGGACAGTACAATCTGTATATGTAATTAATCTTCATGTGGACAATTGGCGGCCAACGAGAAGTCCTTAGACCACAATACAGACGCTCCGTTCAATCACAGTCCATCGTCAACATAGACGGCACTGACAGCCAATCAGCTTCTACTATTCTACGAGTGGGCGGGGCGCTTGGCTCATGAATATCCAACAAGCGCGCTCGGTGGGGACGGAGAACAAGGGGCTTGTGTTGTGTTTAGTTTTTTGGGGGGGCATCCTAAACGCGTTGACAACAGCCCTGGACGCTGCACTAGAGTTATAGGAAAGTGACCAACTGCGTTGCGTTCCGTTTGTCGCTGTCGCTTCCCTGTGAAGGAGGCAGACCCCGGTACCGTCCAAGACACGCTCGGGTCTTATTGAAGTTGAGCAACCATGTCTGGCAAAGCCGCGGTGACAGTGGCGCTTCAGCCCGGCGATAAGGTCGATCCCACGGCTCCGCAGAAGTCCTTTCCTTTTGTTTTGAAGAAGATCATGGACATCCCCCCTCCAAACATCCTGGAGGAAGGAGACGACGGTAAGACTGAAACGGCAAAAGGTGCGCTCAGTTTGTTTCCGTTATATTTATCGACACTATGTATCGACATATATCGACATTATTCGGCTAAATGTGCGTAATTCTCAAAATTGATACCCTGGGCGGTTAATTGTGTTTTGATTAAGCGATGGGCGTTCATCAGGCGAGATTGTAACGGGCCTGCAATATGTTGCACAGAGCTAGTCTCCTACGAGGAGGCGAGGACACGAGAAAAGAACATAAAGTTCCAGCTTCTCTCTGCTGCTCTTCAAGCGGCGCACGCGGGTTTGGAAGAGACTATATGCTAAAAGACATGGTGGACTTTCATTAGACGCATTGGTCTAGTTGGTACCGAGTTTGTTTGTGTGCTGGTGCACGCGTGTACTAAGCAGGGCCGTTTTGCGCCTTTCCTTGTCTACTTTCTGGTTTCCCAGAATCCTAGTTCTGTCTCGTATTACATTTTGGTATCTACCAACTCATTGACAGGCTTTTTGGTTGAAACCTTCTATTTTAGTTTTTGTGTGTCAGCTGTCATATTAACACTGACCCCCCCCCCCCCCTTATTTCTATCCCCTTGTTAGCTTTTTTTTCCTGTCTGAGACTTTCTGAGACCTATGATGTCACATTTCACTCACATTAAGCAGCCATTTATTTAACCCTTGTCTTGTCTGCAGAAATCGAGAAAGAGAAGCTGTGCTCCTCTGAGGATGGTGAGGGGGGCGGGGCTGGAGCAGCCAGTGCTGGTGCAGGTTCAAGAGGAGGCGGAGGAGGCGGCGGCGGAGGGGTATCAGCATCCTTAACCCCAGCCATTTGGGAGAAGACCATTCCCTACGACGGGGAGACCTTCCACTTGGAGTACATGGACCTGGATGAGTTCCTCCTGGAAAACGGGATCCCTGTGACCCTGGAGGAGGAGGAGCTACAGAAGACTCTGGCCTCAGTGGGATTCAAAAGCAAATTTGTCCAGAAGGTTACTCCTATAGTTGCTACAACTGCTATTACTACGACTGCTGCTGCTGTTGCTGCCGGTGCTGCCCCTGACCCCGCCTCAGCATCACCCCCGTCTATCTCCACCACCTCTACAGTCACCTCTGATCCAGAGGAAGTGATGACAGTCACTACGTTACAACCAGCTAAGCTAGAGGAAGAGGAGGAGGAAGAGGAGGATGAGGATGAAGAAGAGGAGGAAGAAGAGGGAGAAGATGAAAAGGAATCTTTGTCTGGGAAGGCAACAGCAGAAGGGGAAGAGAAGAAAACAGGTGAGAAATATAGGTTTATATACTACTTTCCATATATAACTCCTATTAATAAGATTTAAGACGACTCGGACTGTTTATTCTTCTTCTTTCCTTGTTCCTTGTTAAATTAAATTCCCCATTACTAATAGACAGAATCATTTTAGAAACACAATTTCTTAAATTCTGTATCTAGAAGAGGAATACAGGACACTGAAGTGTGTCTTTTTGTTTCAGCTGTCTAAAGTTGTATAGGTCCAGCTGTAGTGTGTCCTCTTAGATGCTGGGTTAACATGTACTATTATTGCACATGCAGACACACAGACATAACCCTGACCTTTGAGCCTGTGCTATAGCTTTTAAAATGTTTAGCAGATGGCTAGCACGACACACGTAGCTCTGTTGAAAATCATTACATTAACTTTAATCAAAAATCAATATAATGTGTGAGACAATTTGCAAATGAACACAAAGGGCAAACAGAAGCCCAAACACGAGGCCATTATAATGGAACATCCTCAGGAAAGACGTTTCATAGTGTTGTCTAAAGAGTGTAGTTAGTCTTGGTTAATCAGAGTGGCCTGTCTTGTCCCTCAGTGCCTGTAGACCGTAACACTCCCTCCCCCGTCGACCTAGAAGCCATCGAGGTGGACATCAACTTCCAGCCGGATCCCACAGACCTGGTCCTGTCCAGTGTGCCGGGTGGAGAGCTGTTCAACCCGCGCAAACACAAGTTTTCTGACGAGGAGCTGAAACCGCAGCCTATGATCAAGAAAGCCAAGAAAGTGTTTGTTCCTGATGAGCAGAAGGTAAGCCAATTCTTACCATGTGTAGCATATCAAGAGAACCTTTCATTGTAAAAAAAAACACATCACAGATTTAAAATCCCTTGCTAACTCTGGTTGCGTTCAAACTCTACCTCACCCGTTCTGTCTGTTTCATGCACTTTCACTCTGCTTCCCCCCTAGGATGACAAGTACTGGTCCAGGCGAAAGAAGAACAACGTAGCAGCAAAGCGGTCTCGGGACGCGCGTCGGCTGAAGGAGAACCAGATCACGGTGCGCGCCTCCTTCCTGGAGCGGGAGAACGCAGCGCTGCGCCAGCAAGTGTCCGAGATGCGGAAGGACTGTGGCCGCTGCAAGAACACCCTCTCCCGATATGAGGCGAAGTACGGGCCGCTGTAAAGAACTCGGATCAAAACATCCCTCCCCCCCATCCCTCACAAAAAAGTATCAATGAGACAAAAAAGCAGAAACCCCTTTCCCCCGCAGAATTCAACACAGACACAAACCACCAAGGGATTCTAAATTTGCACTGTTGTCTTCACTGACCTCCAGCAGCCGCGTCCCGCTGTTGTTTTCAACGCGATGCTGGAGATTTGGATGCACACTGGCAGGCAGTGAGGCATGGTGGGATGGTGGTCACAGGAAGGCCTGTGGAGAGCGCCTGGCTCCTGCACTCGGGAGAGAAGGGACGATTGTGGACACTCCCGGTGGTCAAACACACATGGAAAGTCTGGTCCGTCCCGGGACGGTTTCAAGAATATTCAGGAAATGTGGAGAGAGCAGACGGGTACATAAGAATCACTTTTAAATGCCACACACATCCATTTTTATCACTGCACAGCACTTCTTCTTTGTGGACCAAAAGCATGAGTCAGTCAGAAGTCCTGTATTTAGACCGGTGCACACTGGCCTGCCCCTCACATTCCCTTGTGTTGCAATTCATGTTAATGTCTGTGCTTCCTTCAAAATACTCAAAGGGAGCTGGTTAACTCACGGCAGGCAGAGAAACTGATGGAAGGCACGAGAAAGGAGCAGAAGGCAGATTTAAAGTGGTACTTCCTGCTCGCAGGGGAAAGGAAGCGAAGCCCTCAGGTCGGCGGACGAGAGAAGGACGGGAGTCCGTTAGCGGTGAGGTTCAGTCACAGTTCTTCTGTCTGGTGACCCACATGCACGTTCACGCGAAAAAAAAAACGTTTGTACATATATCCACCTCCCTGTACCGCACAGATCCGTGCGTGTATCAGCGTGTAATCCATTCTTACACCTTTTACAGTGGCTCATGGTGGTGGCAGCCATCTTCCTTATTTACCTGAACCACAGAAGTGAGTAGCTTTTTAGAGTGGAAACCTGCATGACCTTCAATTTAAAGCTACTCTGATCTAGTTTCATTTTCTACTAACCTCAGATCAACTTCCAGAGCCTCACATACGTTTTAGTTTTTTTTTTACCGAAGAAAGGCTTAGGGTTTCTTTAGAAGATGACTATATTTTACAAATGAAGACAGAGTTGTAGTTTTTTTTCCCGTAGGTTACTTCGGAAGACAGTTGTCTGATCTCCAGGGCCCTCACTGGTGGAGGGGTATGTTGATGCGTAGAGATGTTTATTTTCCTGCACACGGCAGATAGAGGGCGCTAGAGCCACTGCCTGCCTACTCAGGTGGGATGGCTGGATTGATTTAAGAAAGGGGAGAAAAAAAAAAGATTCATCCAGTCCCATAGTTGACTGCTTCTGAACCTTGTAAATAAATGATTGTCTCATGGTCTTTAATTCCCTACACAGGAATTCTGACCGTGTCTTTATTAACCCAATACTATTCCTCATATTTGCCAAATAGTCAATGATTGCTGTATTTATTCTGATGGTAATAACGCATCTGTTGATTGTGATGTACAACAATATGTTGGATAATTATATTTCCTTCGAGGAACAATACTTCTAATGAAACCAATGCAGGGAAATCAATGGGTAAACTGTGCTTTTGAAAGTTTGTTTTAAAAATAAATTTATATCGTTTTATGGGATCCCCCCCATTCTATATACATACAGCATGTGTTTGAACACACAAAGGACAAGACACACTCTTGTTTACCTCATTCAGCACTTCCTATTTTTAATGGTGAAAGGTTTAGCAGGGCTACAAAATGGCGGAAGTTGAAGCGGAAAGCACAGTTTTTTGGCAAAACCTTATATTTTGTTTTTTTTTGTCTGAACTGAGTCTGTTTCTAAATTAGTAAATAAATAACAGACTGTTATGGGACTCCGTATCTCATGTGTCTTTGGCGCATTCTGTCATCGGTCGGCTTGTGCTCATAATTGCCGTAAATCTCGGAAAGAAAATAAGTGTGGCAATAATACTCTGTTATGTAATGCTCGTTTTATTTCCTTGATGATGTTGTCTGTAAAATTGTTATGATGTACTTAATAGAAATGCCCCAAAGTCATTTGTGCTTCCAGTTCAGATCCTCCGTCGTCTAGGATC
The DNA here is from genome assembly GCF_023055335.1 of Clinocottus analis. Classification (NCBI taxonomy): domain Eukaryota; kingdom Metazoa; phylum Chordata; class Actinopteri; order Perciformes; family Cottidae; genus Clinocottus; species Clinocottus analis. The sequence goes on along the minus strand of NW_027175887.1, from coordinate 4,371,402 downwards.
CTAATGCATGAAACCCAGTAAACTTGTCTGTTCTTTTCTTGAATATCTTTACACCAAGTGTACTTATGTCTGCGAACCATTACTGAAAACTCTATATGTTTTTTGGATGGGTAGGTTGATGGTATCTTGTACAGCTCTGTCAAAAGAAAAAGCGTAACATCTTTGCTATAACGTTATGTGTTTATGACTTGATAGCATAATAGCGCCACCCGTCCTTGTGCAGCCAGTGCTTGACCTTGGGGCGAACATTAGCTGAAGACAGCATCTTTTAATCACTGTGTGGATTGTTGTTTATTTACTGAGGCTTGATCTATATCTAGATACACTGGATCAGTTTGTGAGTTTGTGTTTTTCCTCGATAGATTCTGTGTTTGTTCCAGTTTCCTGGGAAACATTTCTTCGCAATGTGTTTTACGTTGCATCAACTTTCAAACTAGGCTTTGGCTACATTATGCTGTTTATAAATCAATTTGGTTGATGAATGCAAACTTTTAGTTGTTTTTTAACTAAATTAAAATGAACTGCTCCGGGCCGATTTAAAGGTACTGCTCAAGAGAGCCTTTAACAAGACCGATGTCAAGCTCATTTATAGAACTGCATACACTATGTAGCAATTTCTTCTCTTTTTTTGATGCAAAGCACCTCACAGAACCGGAGGTAACTCTGAAACCAGCTCATTGACTTTCAGTAGGGCGTAAATTCTCCAGTTCCACACATGCCAAACTGGGCCACCAGTAGGAAAGGAAGATAATAGCAACAACAGTTTTGGTCTGTCCCCACCTACAGACAAGATAGTAACAGCTGCTGCACTATTGGAACTACCATGCGCCACCTGGAGGCAATAAATGTTACAAAGGCAAGTTTCACCTTTGCCAGGCTCTCCGTTTTGAAATTGAGCATTTAGGTGGAAAATATACAGATATGTCTGGAACTAATATCTTGAATTCGGATTCAGGTGACAGACGTGAAATACAAAAAGCATTTGAAACGCTGTAGTTGTCATACTTTGCCAGCAGGTGACGCGTGTTAAAGTGCCATTGCTTTCTTTGCATGTAGTTGATGCAAATTAGCATCTACATCTGGTCCAAACTGCTTTTTTTTGTCCAATTCTGGCCTGAAACCTCTGGCAATGACTTTGGTTGCTGCGCATCAATGACACAGTGTCCTCGATAGCTGTTCAAAGTAGCTACAATACTCCGTAAAATTAACTATTTGAAGGTCTCGTGTTTTTTTGGGGTGCTTCGCTTTCTTTTCTCTTTTTATATAAAAATGTATTGTTTGTTTTTGTATTGTCCTAAACATGTGTTGGATACATGCAACTGCAGTACCACGTTTTAACTGTATCTTGTATCATGCGATTGAAATAAATTGGCATTAAATGACATGTGGGCTCTTTGTGTGACCTTGCCAACCAGCTGCCGCGGCTCCGATGGAGCACACTGCGCCCCATTGCAGCGAAACAATGGAACCATAACAAAAGAAGGGGAGAATGGATGAAGACATCTTCCTCATCCTCGATGCTCACATTCACCATCACATGTGTACGTCTCTCACTCACACACACACATTTCTCTCCACCTTGCCGTTTTTCCCCCACTGTCCCTTCATCGCCTCGGTCCTGCTGCTCATCAGTATTCCAGAGGAGTCGCGGATGTTGCGTAATGATCACATCGACACACTGGGGAGCAGCGTTGCGTAACAGCGGCAGCCTCAAAGACCAGCGGGATGGGCGTGTGAGTTTGGAGAATGGGAAGCAAGGGAGGGACTCTGGGAATTAGGAGGGGGGGGGAAGAGAGGAACAAGGAGAGGAAAGGATCAGGTGATTGGGAGGAGAAGAGAGGGAGGGAAGAGCAGGAGGGGGTGAAAGAGAATGGGGCAAGCAAACAACATGGCAAGGGGATGGACAGAAAGATGGAGAACCGGGACGCAGTCTAAAACATGTGAGCCAAGAGGGAGGGAGGGAGAGAGATGGGATGCAGTGAGTAGGCGATGAAGACGAGCCAAGGAGGAGCCCGTAGCCGTGCATGTTAATGTCGCACCACTGCATGTTACTATGGAGAGCACAGCCCAGTGCGTTCACGCGAGCGAGCCAACCTCACAGCTGGCTGCATCCGACGGGCACGGAAGCGCACGGACCAGACGAGCGGGAGAGACGGAGACTCTAGATGATGAAATTTAAAGTAATATCTGCTGGGATGGGTCCAGCTGAGGTGGGTGGTGAGCAATCTGGCTCCTCACCATTTGGAGAATTTCATCTATGCTTTGAATTATTGATCAAACACCACTAAAATTTGTTTACTGCAATGAGAGCTCCACACAGGAGCACGCGGGGGGACTTTTCTACTTTTATTCGTGTTATTTTATTCTGCAATATGTTGAACATCCACCAAATTCGACACACTAAGAGGTGAGAGGGAGCATCTGTGACCAAGCACACCTAGAAACAATGAGGATGACACAATCAGCTTATTTTCCATGCTTCTTTTTGCCAATCGGTTTTCTTTTTATTACAAAACTTAAAAAAGAATCTGATACAATAAGAAACTGCAGTAGTAACTCCCCATTCCCGTGAGGGGGAGAGGAGGGGGGGAGGCAGCACAGAAAACAGGTCATTGCATTTCAGTAGTGAAAGATTCATTACACATCTACAGGGTGTACAGATCAGATACAAAATAGGAAAAAATAATAAAATACAGGCAGGAAAGAAAGCACTATTTATACATCTGAACTTTTAATTATATCTATTTTAATCTTAAATGTTAAACTTTACATAGAAAATAAACTTCTTTTATGACAATGAAATATTCCAAAGTGCAAAATAAAATCGCACACATTGAATTAAGCAAAAGGACATCAGAATACAAAATTCTTGTTTTTCCTCTTCATTGATGTTCAACCCTGATTGTGGGATGGCCCGCGTTTAGAGTCGATTTGCGGCACGTTAACCCCCCCGCCCCCCGCTCTCACCACACTAAAGTGTTGTTTTCAAGTGTGAAACAAACCAGCGATCACTCTTAAAAGATGCAAGGGCCAAACACCTTTTACAGCCATCACTCACATCCTCAGAGCGCTCACCTCTAGAGCCCGATTCGTACGCAGAGGAAATTTAACACCAGGCCGCATTTGTTCGGCGTAATCTGACAAATATAAAAAAAGATCAAATTTGTCACTTGGGACTTTTTGGACATGCAAAAATTCTCTTCAAACACACAAAAGAAGAATGAGCAGTTTCCCAATTCATTTTCCACAGGCCATCTCAACCAGGGTTGACTAACAGATCACATTCACAGCACATTCATTTCCTTCAACTTTCTGAACCTGCCGTAACACTGTCGTCCTAAAGAGGAGATATAGTAGATTTATTTTTATTTGTTTTATTTTTTATTCCTGGGTGCAGAGAGGTAGAAACCCCTTGAATCCTTCAGGGTAATTTAAATTATGGCATTAGATTGCACTGGAGAAGGGTGAGCATCTGTGTAAGCAAAGACAGTCTGGGATATGGCTATATCAGGACCAAAGGACCAGGCCGTGAGGAGAAGAGACCTCACGGGGGGGAGGGAGGGGGGGGGGGAATGGAGGTCAAAATACATCTGGATTTAGCTACTCTAGTACCCCAGACAAAAACAGGAAGTTATTCAGGATTGTTAATGTGAAATAATTTAGTTTTTCAAACCCTCCCCAAAAATAAATGGGGGAAAAAACAACAACAAAAAAACTGATGGACAATCATTCAGGGGGAAAAAAGAAATAAGCGAGTGACCACAATATGTAGTTAATTCACATGAAAAGGGTTAAATGGACATTGCACTGAAAAAGATTTTTGGTTTAAATGTACTACCTGTGGGAGCAGTGTTGCCCTGGGAGCACAGAAAGAAAACAAGTGATATTAGCCATCCTTTCCTACACAAACCCATTGTAAACATTCACATCTTAAGCTTCAAATCCAACTTGAAGAACGAATACATTTACCCGTCTTATTAGACAATGCTGCACAAGGTACAATACACATTCAATACTTTATTCTGTACATCTTTATTTTTGTCTCAGTTTGCATATATTCACGTTATTTTCTGGAAAAATAACCTCCGCATGTAAGAAACTAAACAAAGAATCCAAACATAAGAACTTTGTATATACATATTCCTGGACTTGTCACGTCTTACTCATACAAATGTTAAGTGATCATTTTTTGCAAAAACAAAAATATAGAAATATTGGAAATAAATTACAAAACATAAAACTATAAATCTTTGCCCTCACAAGGTGTACCTTTCCACCCATTCCCCCTTGAAAAAACAAAGAAGAAATACAAACTTTCATGCATATGACAAGCTGTCACATTGCAAAACCAGCGTGCGCACAAGTCAAGGGTCCATGGGTCATCGTATACAAAAACAGCGACTTGAAAACATTCAAGTAAACCGACAAAACTCACTGCATCTCCTCGCCAGCCTGATGCACTTTAAAATACAAATTAAGCTTCTGTTTGAATCTCTAAAGCATTTCATGATTGCTGAATTAAATGTGCCATTTCCAAACTGAGGGCAAAAGGAATGGTGTAAGCGTGCGCGGGTGTGTCCGTGGGCGACACGCCGCCTCGGGGAGCCCAGTAATAAAGTGCCGGGCAGCTCAAATGGACATCTGAGAGTTACCCTTCCCTGCAGTGACTAACCGACAATCACGTGGACATGGCTGGTAAACAAACCATTGTCAGAAACAGCGGCCTTCTGGAGATCTGACAAGCCATTCGATAAAGCGACAAAAGCAACAGAGTGGTGAAGAAACATTCACCCTTTGCGTCTTTGATCACACAACTGGGGGAGGAGGGGAGGACACAAAGCAACCTGAACTGCACGGTTCTGGTTCCCGACAGCCACAGAAGAATCACAAGAGGAGGGAGAGAATTGTGTGAGCCTTTGGCTTCAATACCATTTAAGCTCACCAGAAACGTGTTCTGGGTTTCAAAGTGTCGCTCTCTGAGCCAAAACAGCCTGGAAGCCACAGAGACAACAGAACCCTCGAGCTGCTTCTCCCTCTCCCCCAGTCGTTTTCTCCAGTCATCCCTTCTTTCTCTCTTCCTCTCTCATCTCCCCTTCCTGCAGAGGAAAACCTCTCCTTCATAGTCAAAGTCATGCTCAGCCATTTATCACAGTCCCTACTGCTTAACTGCTGCATCCCCTACACATCTACACACACACACTTCTGGGTGTGTATCTCTATTTGAATGCATGCATGTGAAACCATTACTTGCATCCTAGTCTGTAGGATTGAGGTATCAGCACATTGCCGTCGTCTTAAAATACAAAGATTTACTTGTTTTCCCACATTCTCCAAGGTCTCCCCGACCTTCCCGGCTGCAGTCTCTCCCCTCCCTCTCCCCGACAGATACAACACATTCCACTACATCACACTGCCACAACACCCCGATGCTCTCTCTGTTTCTCTCTCTGCTTCCTCTACTGCTCCCACTTCGTTTAAACTCGTGTCATGTTCTCATTCCAGATGACGATAAACCACCTCCGATAAACGCCCGGCGACGACAACAACAACAGAGTCAAAATGTGCGTGCGCACGAGTGCCTTTCAAAGGGAGCGGGCCCACCGTACAAACAATGAGTCTCTCCATCACGCTGAGCCACAACATAACAAACACACACACACACACACACACACACACACACACACACACACACACACACACACACACACACACACACACACACACACACACACACACACACACACACACACACACACACACACACACACACACACACACACACACACACACACCAAAGCCCCCTCTCTGTATTTGTTGCAAGTAGGGCAGAGCAGATTGCAGAGCAAAGTGCTGAGCTTTTCCACAGCCGTCGCTCCCTGCAGGACTTGGCGAGGTCCTTTTTCACAGCATGACAGTGCAGTGCAAAATGGAGCTAAACTGGAGCCGGGCCCATTAAACAACAAGTCAAGGGAGAGGAAAAAAACAAGTCCCTCACATTCAAAAGCAAAAAAAACAAAAAACAGTAGAGATTGGCAACAACTCAAGGTAGAAAGGACCCCCCCCCACCCCCATCCTGTCAAAGCAAACACACAGGACGTGATGAGTAACAGCAACGGACTACAGGGCCGGGTAGCGTTGGGGATAATGGAGGAACAAAACCAATCACAAGAAGTATTCAGTGGACGGCGTATTTTAAACCTTTGTAGTTCTAAAAACTTGTGTTAGTAACAATTTTTAGAAAAACTGAAAAGATCTGGAGCATAATTGTCCAAACCTGCCTCCTCCTCCAACATCAACCGTTATCGTTACAAATGAGGCTTAGTTGGCCAGCACAACGGGCTGGAAGGACTGGCTAGGATATTGCAGGTTGTAGCTTCCTAAACCCTCGACAAATGGCGGCTTCTCCATGTAGGGGATTCCTCCGTTGCTGCCAATGATGCCCACACTCGGGGCCGGGGGAGGGCTGGAGAATGGGTCAAAAGACGGATGGGTGTTGAGACTGTGAGGGGGTTGGAATGGGCTGGCGAGCGGCTGCATGGGCTGTGTGTCAGCATCAAAGTAAAGGGGGCCCGGGGATCCTGGGTAGACAAACTCTTTGGCGTTGGGGGAGAGCTGGCTGGCGATGGGACCTCCGAGGGAGTGCAAGGAGAGAGACAGGGGCTTGTGCTTGAGCAGCTCCGGTGCCGAGATGGCGGTAGGAGAGCGGGTGAGCATCCTCTGGGCAGGCGGTATGGCGGCGCCGGAGCTCGCAGCCGACCCGGCCCCGCTGCACTTCTTCATCTTGGTCGAGCCGAATTTAGTAGCGGCAAAGCTGGCGGTGGTGAACGTGATGGGCTGAGGACGGGCAGTGGGAAGAGCGGAGGGCGGCTGCTGGGCGGAGAGGTAGGGCAGCCCGCCGCTGGGGGGGGAAGGGGTAGAGGTGTTCGAGGAGTGGGCAGCAGGGTCGGTGGGCGTGCTGGAGCTCGGGTAGCTGAAGAGCCCGGGGCAGGACTGGGCCGACAGCGGTGTGGGAGAGCTAGAGACCGACGGCATGAGGGCAGGAGATGCCTGGCTTCCAATTGGCACAAACACCTGCGCATCTGGATTAAAGCCCAGACTCTTGGCCTCCTCCGCCTCGGCGTCGCCTTTACCCTCTCTGATCACCCCCTCGACGCCCTCGCCGTCGCAGCCGAGGCCCGGAGGGTCCTCCAGGTAGAGAACCTTCATGGCCCCTTTCTCCCCAATCTGGTAAGATACCTCGTACGGGTCAATCCACACACTGAGCTCCGCTGGAACATTTGCGCGCACTTCCTCCGTGTCCAGTCCACTTCTCTTGGCGGCCAACTCCACCACAGGGTCCCTCGGGGCTCCCAGGTGAATGCAGCGGAAGGCAGAGCCCCTGAGAGGCGCTTCGGGGTACCAGTGACCCTCAAAACGAGACATCAGTATCCTCTCCAGCTCCTCGCCGAACAGGTCAGCTCGACGCCGAGGCAGCTTGTTGTACAGGTAGGACACGATGAAGTTGAGGGCAACCTTCACCTCCAGATGCATGGCTGCACCAGGTTAGCACCGTCCTGGGAGCAAAGTGATCAAGAGGATGCCGAAAGTGAGGCAATGCAACTGGACAAGGAGCTTTTCCTCTGGCTTAATGTAAAGTGTATGATTCTTTTAGTGTCACCATGGTAAAAAGGCACCTTGAAGGCGGGGGCAGCCGGTTGCAGGCTGTCTTTTGTCGTCACGAATATGCAACAACGTTGTCAGGTCCCAACTGTGAAGAAGAAAAAAACAAACAGAAGAAAGCTGTCATTTTACATGGAAAGAGCCGGAGGAAGATTTAAGGACAGCTTAAGGGAGATGGATCAAAAACCAAAGGGGAAGGACACTGCTATGTTTTTGTCTGAAAAATATACCAGAACCTGCATATCAAGCACCATTTGCCCGTTGTGTGAACTATTTACATTTTTCACAAATTATTTTTCCCTGCGTCGCAGTAAAGAAATGCTGGTATTTAAGGCAATTTTGATCACAATAAACAGAAACTTGTAAGAAACTGGTGGAGCGGTTTGGGAAATGTATTAGTTAAGTGGGACACTTCATTGATTTAAATAATTATATGAACGACACACTCAAGCATCCATATAGGTCATTGCTCTGATGAAAGCAAGGAATATTCACATCTGCGCGTATGAGACCAGTAAGAGTGTCCCGGCTATAAAATACAGTATGGATTGAGAGCTTTTTATGCTGACCTGTGAGGGCAAACCTTTTTTTTCAAAAGGACAATTTGTGGTAAGTGCTTTGGAAGCCATCATAACTAGATCCAGCTGACCATAATGCCTTTAGGAACCAACTTAAACTTTTTTTTAAGACATGATACTATACATTTGTTAAATGTATGATGAGCTACATATAGTACAGGAGTTTTTATTAAAGAGTGAGCAAATGAACTTACATCACCACTATTCTTGGTCAATAACACACAGCAAGTATACATTTTGGTTTCATCGACTGCAGGATGTACCGACGGATGCAACAGATGCCGTGTTGTGGGCTTCATAAATCCTTCATAATCTGAATCCGATCCCACGGAGTGCCTCCTGCTTAATACTTAAACACACAGTCACACAGGGGGCATGCTTCACCACGCAGGGTCACACCGAAGGACCGATAACACGCCAACTAAACAAAAACAATCAAACCATAAGACCCACAAAAGAAAGGTGTAAAATGGCAGGGCAGTTGGTTGACTTCTTAGAACACCATTTCCCACCATGCAGTGCGTGTAATAATCCCCTCCCCCTTACACACACACACACACACACACACACACACACACACACACACACACACACACACACACACACACACACACACACACACACACACACACACACACACACACACACACACACACACACACACACACACACACACACACACAAAGATTAGGAAGATGTCTCCGATTAAAAGACAATTCTAATGTTATTACCGATAGAGCTGCACAGGCTGGATGCAGAGCTGTGGGAGTGACGGTTCAAGACGAGATTTACATTTCCCCTATCGCATGCAAAAGGTGACATTGAAGGTAAAGATGGAAGTCGGTTGGAATGGGCTATAATTAGGGCCCTATTTTGCATCATCTATGGTGCAAATGTATCTTCAGCACCTGAGTTTAAAATGGAGTAGAAGTGAAGGTAGAAGGATCTTTGAGCACAAGAGATCTCTCCCCCCAGTCCATCACCTGCAACAGCCATAATCATGAAAAAACAACAACCTTGTCTGCACACACACAGCTAAGCTACATACAGCTACATTTCTCTCATAAAAAGACAACAGCAGGATACATAATATGTCCAATGTCATCCAATGACATTAAAGGAATAGCTCAGGAAATAGGTGCATATGTGCTGCTTTGAGAGTGCAATCAATGCTCTAGATCACAAACCGCAGCATGAAATTTCAATTTAAAAGAAAAACGTGTTCATGAATCACAAATCCCCTCTGCTGTTCTCATGTTTGTATTCTCCACCTGCAGATTTGGACACAGCTTGGAGTAGCTAGATTCATTTAAACACATTTTTACAGGCTTGTTGTTGCGGGTTCAGAGCAACAGCAGGATCTATTGTGCTATTTTTGTTTACATCGACTCATTATCAGAGCGGCAGAAGTGTGGCACTGGGTGCTGCAAAGCATCCACTGCCTGAAGCACATCTACAGTGAGCTTACAAGTAGCACAAGCGTATGTGCAATAGATACACAGCAGATGTATAAAAGCAAAAGGGCCTTGAGAAAGATTAGAAGTGAGGGTTAAGCACAACATATAGAACCTGACTGGACGGAGTGGTCCCCACACACATAAAACCTTAACACAACAGCACATATCATCATGATTTTTCCTTTTTGTTACAAAAAAAGCCCCCTCACTTCAATTTGCTCCTATTAGAACTTTAAACAGATTGGTATTTTTAGACTGAAAGAGTTAATTTGTGGCATATGCCAAACAATAGAGGTAAATATGAAAAGGCGAGGGTTAAGATTGAAGAAATAGTCATCCAGGTCTGCTTGTGTGATGACGAGCTGGGATAATAAGGGATCAGGGTCTACATGGGGGCTTCCTGCCATATGTCAGTCCAAAGGCACAGGAGCAAAAAGGACACTGGTTCAGCTGACACCCTGGTGCCAAATTGTGCCTGTAAATTAAAAGATAAGGCTAATTAAGTAGGGGAGCAACACATCGACCCGGTTTGTGCTCCCTGAACAACGAGAGCATCTCCTCGGCATAAACAACATATACAGATGAAAAATCCCCATGACAGCTTCACAGACCGCGAGAGGGTCACTCCGGCTAATATAACCTACATGACGGACTGAAACAAAAACAAAAGCGGAGCCTTCAATCAATGGCTGACACCAGTGCGGTCATTCATTTGAGGCAAGAGCGTTTTGCCAAGCAAGAAGACATCAACACGCAGCAACATGGTGCTGACAGCGAACACGCCTTGTGTATTTGTAATAATGCCGTGCATTTTAAATCAAATGTACCCGTTTTATGCACCGGCTGACATTTAATCACTCACCCACCGTCACTGATGCGCTAGCTTGACTTGTACTCCTGCGTTTCTGTGTATAATTCCCTTGTGTTGTCTCGAATTTCAAGGCGGATGTGTCGTTGATTCGGATGCTGACCACCAGATATATTTCACCTTGTAGTAGTTGGATAACTGCCGCCTCAATTCTCAAATGGCCACGGGGTTTCACAGTTTGTCTCCAGCTGACAGTTTACATGGAGGGTCCAGAGAAACTTTACTGTTTGACAACCCGGCGTATTTATACAGGGTGACTCGCCCACACGTCGGTGACGGCAGGGACTACTTTCTTCATATTATAGTAGCTGCTGCTTTATTATTCCACTTAACGGCATTGATGCATTATGTTCCCCCTTCAGCAGACCATTAATGTCATCTATATGCACAGGGTCTATATTAATAACAACAACACGTGGACAAAAACAACAATCAAACAACAACAATACAATAAAAAACATAACTTCACAAAATTATCCCTTTCTAGACAAGATGCAAATTAATATTCTTCCTCAAAAAACAGTGTCGCAAAAAAAATAATCAGAAAATTAGGCCGTTTTGTCTCCATGTTTACCTTGCAGGCTCTAGTTTAATTGGCGGAGGGATATTTGTAGTTTTCTGCGGTGCTGAACAATTTGCTAAAAATACAAGCGGTGATAGCAACAGAGTCTTCATTGGCTGAGATGGGGGAGGACCCACAGATTATTGGGCTGCACCGTCCACTCAGCAGCGAAAGAGACCTGGCTTTTACCAGGGGCTTGTGGGAAATAGTGTTATTATCACTCAATGTCGTGGGGTTACGAAAGTGTTAAATTATAACACGTACATTAGGGTATTTTAGAGTATTGAGTGATGGATTAGAGGTAGGAAATAGTATCTAAATAGGATGAAGTTGAAAATGACACCAATGGAACCAATGGTACAAAGTTTGCCTTTACAAAAGGGACCTAAACAATTCACTGTAGACCTATGCAAATTCTGAAACTAACTGCAGTGGGGTAAGATGACCAAATCCTCCTCTGAAATTAAGTTCAGTAGGAGTATTAAGTAACACATAATTCAAATACCTAGTTTTGACTAGTGGGTTGTTTTTCTGCACCGTCCATACATGTGGGAAAAAGATTGGATATGTAATTTAGATATTATTCATGTTATCAGGATACTAGCTCATAACTTAATAGAAATATCAGAGAAAGACGGAAAGAGGGGAGGGGATACAACTGGTGTTAATATCTCATCACTACTACTACAACTACGAGTAGTAGTTGTAGTAGTAGTACTAGTACTAGTACTAGTTCTAATACTTGATACTACTATTACTAATAATACTGACAATAATAACAACAATAGTAATTATAATAATATTACATATATTATATAATACATAATATAATACACATATTATTCTAAATCTATCTATCTATCTATCTATCTATCTATCTATCTATCTATCTATCTATCTATCTATCTATCTATCTATCTATCTATCTATCTATCTATCTACATATATATCTATATCTATATCTATATCTATATATATATATATATCTATATATATATATATATATATATATATATATATATATATATATATATATATATATATATATATATATTAACCCAATGATAAAATAACGGGCTCCTTAAGCCGGTGACGTCACATGAGGGCGACACACTCATCTTTGTCAGTGAACAAAATGGCGTCTTACTGCTTAACTGTCACTAGGCTGCGGGTAAGAAACCGTTTATTTACGCTTTCAGAGTTCGTAAAGGCCTTTATATCGAGTACATATGTGACGACAGATACGGGGAGTCGTGTAGTAAACCTGCCGGTGTTGAAGTTTGAAGGACGACGGGTTAATGTGGGTTAGCGCGCGCACCCCGCCGCTCGAGACAGGTCACGGTGTCCTCGTTTGACTCGCGACAGCGACCCACTCTAACGGATATTTACTGTTTACCACATCATATCAAACAATATTATATCGTGTAGTTGTTAATAAGAGTGGCAAATTTGGTCAACATCAAATGAATAGTGGCTAAAACCGGCTCTCGGTGCTTCTGGTGTTTGCAAGGTGATCGCAAGGTTACGGAGAAGGGGACGAAAATGGTTGCCAGAGGAGCGTGCTTAAGTTGTCTAAGTTTGTGAACTATTATTAACTAATTAAACCATCATCTATGAGAGAGTGCTGTTGTCTATTTTTGTTCCATTTGAGGAGAATCGATTGACTATGTAAAAGGCCATAGTCCCAGTCCTCAGTCTCACCTTTCTTCTTTCACATGTTTATTATTTGGATCGGGTAGATAGAATATTATTACATTGAGTTGACGTCATTAAAAACAATGCATTCTAACAGCATCTTTTTGAACCACTTTCACCTGTTGCGTGTTACTGTCAATAAGTGTCTCTGAAATGCTGAACCTGATGCCCAGTTGTGTGTCAGTGTGTTATGGTGTTGCCACTTTGCATTGTCAAAGTCCTTTTCTTTCAAGACCTTTGTCATAGTTTTCAACACATCCCAGTATAGGTTGTTTGACGAGGTGGCGATTCTCCTCCTTTAAGCTTCATCTAAAAAAAACAATATTCTTTACATGGCAAAGAACGTCCCAAAATAAAATGCTTAAAAAAGACAAAACTGACTACATTACCATTTATTTCGAATCACTGATCATTGATGACTGACCACCTGAAATTAACATTTACTGGAGCTATGAGGAGGATGAGGATCTCTGGGCAGCATTTCCCACTGCGGCTGGTTTATTTACACAGGACTTGTTTTGAAATTAATTGTGCTCGTCTGATTTACTTTCCCTGTTACCTCTAGTGCGTAGTAAACAGTTTCGTCAGTAACAGCCTAGCAGATCATTTTATGAGCTCTATAAACTTTCACCCAGTTCTGAGTACAGTGACTCTCCACTAAATATCAACACTAAGGGTCAGATAGTAATTCAGCTTATAGCATCTCTTATGTATCCCTCTACTATCAATCATTGGCATGGGTATAAATAATATTATAGCGTGCTTTACTGGTAGTGGCAAATTACATCAACTAATAAAAAGAACTCAAAAACTTTGTATTGTCCTGATTAAGTCAGTCCAATAAAGCTTGATATTGCACACTTAAAGTTCATTGAAGTTGTTGAAAAAAAGATCTCGAAAAGGCTTTATACAGTCTGATATTGCGGTAGCAGGAAGATTTGGGCAGTATTTTAATAGTGTTCTCATTAGTAGCATGAAAACAATTCTGATGTTCAAATGTAATCATAATGAAGTTACCAAAATTAAGTCAATGCGGCTGTTATTTACACGGCATACTGTACATTTGAAATTGGTTCTAGGATTTCAACAAAGTTCAATAGGGCATTCTTGTCAACTGGTGTAGATGGAGTACAGTAGGATACAGAAATAACTGTATAATGTGTGTTTTGATTTGAACATGGATGGGTAGGTGCGGTCTCAGATGTGTTTGGAAAGTGAGTTCCAGGGACAGGGGCCAGCTGTGGAGACTGCTCCTAAGTTTGAACTAACCTCACATGTCGTCCCATTCTTGCATAATTGAATTGCCTGTTTCCTCTTTTATAGTTATTATATAACTTCAAAATGAATGTTTGTCTTAAACTGCACAGTAAAACATTGTTTATGGTGTCATCTCTTAAACTTGTCTTCTGTTTCCATTGCTTTAGCTCGCCCTTGGAACCGGGGCGAGGCGTTTGCATGTCTCCGCAGCCTTCAACGCCAAGGCCAAGGTGTCCATGAGCCGCTTTGAGCCTGGCTCCAGCATTAACTATGAGAAGATGCACGAGAACATCAACATTGTGCGCAGGAGGTCAGCAGTTGTCCTTCTCAGAAATACACATGAACATATATAGTCCTCATTGATTACCGTTTGGCTCATGAGGAGTGGCTGGTGTTTATTACACAGTGTTGACTTTTGAAAGCCAGCGGGGCCCACAGAGCTAACTTTAGATGTGATGGTATTTCTCCCTCACTGAGCTTACACTTAGGAAAAGCCTTTTGTGTGGCTGTTGTATGACTAATATATGAACAGTTGACCCCTAAGTGTTTGCTATCCAGATGAGTTCATTTTGGTGTTGAGGGCTTTTTCCATCATTCTTGTTGAAGATGAGATAGAAGAACACTGCAAGAACAATTAAAATAAATGTGTATAGATGTTACAAGTAAGACTCATAGTATCTACAATTCATGTCCAGCACAACATATTTTTTACCGCATGTTTCCATTGATTTCATGCCAACAGGCTCAACAGGCCTCTCACTCTGTCGGAGAAGATTGTGTACGGTCACCTGGATGATCCAGTGGGGCAGGATATCGGCCGCGGCCGCACCTATCTGCGCCTGCGTCCAGACCGCGTGGCTATGCAGGATGCTACTGCTCAAATGGCAATGCTTCAGTTCATCAGCAGTGGTCTGCCCAGGGTGGCGGTCCCCTCCACAATCCACTGTGATCATCTGATTGAGGCTCAGATCGGAGGGCCTGAAGACCTGCAGAGGGCCAAGGTAAGGGCATAGGAATGGAGTATTATTTTGTACATGTATTTTAATGGCACAGGCATTAGTTGAAATTGCCATCGGAAGTAGGGTTGCACAATTCTGGGGAGAGTCAAGGTGCAAACTTTTCTTGGGAAGAAACAGGAAAGAAAGTAAAATAAAACGTAAATACAGGGGTCATCTGCCCAGGATGTATTTAACATGTCAATTGTAGATGTAAACAATATATAGACAAACATATTCCTTTTAATTTGTCAAACACATACTATGTAAAATGTATTATGTGATGAGTTAGCTTGCTTGCAAGTTAACTGATGGGGAAAGGTACTTCAATGAATTTAAGCTAACAATGTGGGCTGTGTGAAAACTTAGGGTTTAAAGTGAGCAGATCATTTATTAAATATATGCTTTACAATAAAGAATGGAATAAACTCTTCAATTAGCATGCTCAATCAAGCTACATCAAACATAATAAGTGTTAACAAGTTATAAAACGGGTACTTTGCTTCAGTCTACTTTCTGTTGGTTGACTGAAATATCATAAGGAATTAAAATATATCCACTCTGGTACTGACATCCAAACCTACATTGTGAAAGCATGTTGTCATTTCTGCTCAGACAGTGCAGTAGTGTGGGCTGGACATGTGACGGGAGAATGCACTTTGCATCCAGAGGGTTGTATTTTACTGGCAAACATCTGTACATGTGATGGAACAGTGGCTGCTGAGTGAAGTGCATGGTTACAATTCAATGATTATACTTTTATCCAAAACATGCCATAAGTCTTGTTTTGATTTTTTTTTTACATTTTGATCAAATTGTCTGTTGGATAAGGGGATTAAGTTTTGCAGCCAAGTTTATTATTATTCCATGGTTCCATTAAGGATACTCAAGTATCATATATAAATATAACTGTTCCACATTTCACTCTAACGCAGGAAGTAAACGAGGAAGTGTACAACTTTCTTGCCTCTGCTGCTGCCAAATATGGAGTAGGCTTCTGGAAACCCGGATCAGGCATCATCCATCAGGTACAATACAATGATTTAATAATGGTGCTATAAATAGCTTTTCTAATACTCAAAAATGTGTTTAGCATATTGGTATTTCTCTTGGATGTTTGACTGTCACTTTACAGAAATGAAAAAAACAACGTCCTTCCAGAAAAGTAGTCAATTTCAAAAAGCACTATATAGAGATTGTAAGTGTTGAGGGTAAAACGTGTGGCTGACTGTGACTGCCCTTTTTATTTGGACAGATCATCCTGGAGAATTATGCTTATCCTGGAGTGATGCTGATCGGTACAGACTCCCACACTCCCAATGGTGGTGGCCTGGGGTCCATCTGTATCGGAGTGGGTGGAGCTGATGCCGTGGACGTCATGGCTGGAATCCCTTGGGAGCTCAAGTGTCCTAATGTGAGTTCTTGTTACCTGAAATCTTGTAAATTCATGAGCAGCGTGAACCCTGTGCTCAAACCACTTTTTGTCTTCACAAATGTTTATATCTGTTCGTTTAAACTTGTGTTCTTTTTCTTTCTTTCTTTTCTTCTTTCAGGTGATTGGAGTGAAGCTGACTGGATCCTTGTCTGGATGGACTTCTCCGAAGGATGTCATCCTGAAAGTGGCTGGCATCCTGACTGTGAAGGGTGGAACTGGTGCCATTGTGGAGTATTATGGGCCTGGTGTGGACTCCATCTCCTGCACTGGTAAGGATGGGATGCAAGACCTGAAACATTAGTGGAAGACATTCTTTGTGTTGAAATCTGAAAGTCAAAGACAGGACACAGCTGAAACTAACATCCATATCTTACTTGAATAGGTGACAAATCTTCAGACTTTTGTGCAGTATGTTTTACTTAAAAGTGACACTATTTTTTTCAGGAATGGCCACTATCTGTAACATGGGTGCTGAGATTGGAGCCACCACATCCGTTTTCCCCTACAACCACCGCATGAAGACGTACATGGAGAAAACCGGCCGTGGAGGTCAGTCTTCTACTGTTGGTCTCTCTCTGTTTAGTCTTTAGTCACTGCGTCTTACCTCCAACTGTGTACCCTTCCTCATGCCCTCTCAGAGATTTCTGCTGTGGCTGATCACTTCAAAGATGACTTGGTCCCAGATAACGGCTGTGAATACGACCAGGTCATAGAGATTAACCTGAGCGAGGTGAGTCAAAACATTAGTCATGTACAACATTATTGTTGGCATGTCCAAATCCATCCTATATACTAAATATTTACTGTCCTACTAATAGGCACGGTATAGTGCTGCTTCAGTAGCAGGGCTCTCAAGTGTCACGCATTGAGCGTGACTGTCACGCATTTCGGTCTTAAATCACGCCCTCCCACCACACATTGTATTTCTCACGCTGAAAAAAAAACTTGAGAGCCCTGCAGTAGTACAAATAAACCAGTGTAATTAGAAGTTTTCAAAACAGACTTTATGATGTCCAAAGGCATTAAACAAAAAATCATTTAGAATCACTGACCTCCCATTTTCTTTTTATTCTGGTATGTTAAGTAAAAGCTTTCCTGAGTAGATTTCAAATGTTGTTTGCAAAAAATATGGCACCCACTTCTCATTTAGTCGTAAACTGTCGCTTTGTCTTATTTTTGGTATCATGTGGTTACGATGGGGTTTTAGGCAGCTTAATTGTGCTTTTAGTGTTCCTATTTTAAAAGTTCCCAAACCTAGAAAACAATATTTATAGCATATGCAAACATGTCCCACATTTAATCAAATTATGACCTTGCTACATTAAACATTGAACAACCCTCTCACAGTTGAAGCCGCACATCAACGGACCGTTCACCCCTGATCTTGCTCACCCGGTATCTGAGATTGGAGCCACAGCTAAGAAGAGCGGCTGGCCCCTGGAAGTTAAAGTTGGTCAGTCTTTTTTTGACACAGCTGTATTATCTTACAATTGTCCATTGTTTTAATGATTTGTCTCGAGAAATTGGATATATATATATATATATATTTTTTGTTCCTACAAATTGTGTTGTTGACCAGATATGATCAGATCACATTACAGCCCTGTCATGCGGTAGCCTGTACTGCTGAGTAAAATGTTATTCCAATCATTGACAGAATGACTGACTAAAATATGATTATGATGATTAAGATTTGTAATTACAGACTTGATTGTCTTGTGTGTTCTCCTCTTATTCCCCAATCCTATCATATACAAATGTAGATGAATTCTTCCAATCTGCCACTGTAACTGTGTACACATTCACTTAAGTCTTCTTGTTCTCAGTTCTCCTCTTACAAACGTTGAACTTGTCTCTTGCAGGTCTCATCGGCAGCTGCACCAACTCAAGCTATGAGGACATGGGCAGGGCGGCCTCCCTAGCCAAACAGG
Organism: Clinocottus analis; assembly: GCF_023055335.1. NCBI lineage: Eukaryota > Metazoa > Chordata > Actinopteri > Perciformes > Cottidae > Clinocottus > Clinocottus analis. The sequence goes on along the minus strand of NW_027175887.1, from coordinate 4,352,965 downwards.
CTCTAGATAAGGGTCTGAAGTGCAAGGCCCAGTTCACGGTCACCCCCGGCTCTGAGCAGATCCGCGCCACTATCGAGAGAGATGGATATGTGAGTCAGAATCTTCCCAACATTGAGCCAGTGACCCACAGCATTTTAGCAGTTTTGTTTTTTTGTATTTCTTTCAGTGTTTTTCCCTCCTATTTTCTTATAACTTATTTTATACAGTTGTGTGTGTTTTAGGGATGCAGAAGTATTTTGTCAAATTCATATTGTCCTTCTTTCAGTCCAAGATCCTGAGTGATGTTGGTGGACTCGTCCTCGCCAATGCGTGTGGACCCTGCATTGGACAGTGGGACAGGTATGAAGCTCATTTGTGATTGGCTAATTGTGTCCCACAAGTAAGCAGGGTCACGTCAGTTAATAAGTCTGTTCTACCAATGCTTTGGTCAAAATAGCTCAACAACCATTGGCCAGATTGCCGTGACCTTTTGCAGTGGAGTTCCTCTTTACCAACACTGGTTCATGACTGGATCTTCATAAAATGTACTGTTAAACAACTTTACACAAGAAATTTCAATCTAAAGAGAGAGATTCATTCTCATCAGAATTCTTTTAATGTTGGATGTTCGATTGTTCAACTTTCTTTTAGGGCTAAAATGACTTTCATATTGTGGCATGTAATGTACACTGCAGCCAGTAGGAGGCCTGCAGACTTCTAGTCTTGTAAGCAGATATGAAACAGGTGGCTCACCTCACTAAAGTAAAGTCTGAAGATCAAACTGAAAATTCCTCTGAGTGAATTAGGTTGGACACAATGCATCAGACTAACATGCTCTGTGTTTTGACTTTCTTCAGGAAGGATGTGAAAAAAGGAGAGAAGAATACGATTGTCACATCCTACAACAGGAACTTCACCGCTAGGAATGATGCTAACCCAGCTACTCATGCTTTTGTCACCTCCCCTGAGGTAAGAAGTGCTAAAGGTTAAACACCGAGCAAAAAACAAGCTTAGCCATTCATAATTACATGGGCATCAATGTACAAACTCACATAACCTCATGCATGCAGCATAGTGAATGTGTGTGGGACTTGACGATGAAATTCTTATTTTGGTTTCCTGTGATGCTGTTGACATTTGCACATCCCAAATACGCATTTTCTGTAATTCGATATAGATTGTCACTGCCATGGCCATTGCCGGAACCCTCGACTTCAACCCAGAGACCGACTATCTGACCGCTGCAAATGGAGAAAAGTTCAAGCTGGAAGCCCCCACCGGGGACGAGCTCCCCTCAAGAGACTTCGACCCGGGCCAGGACACCTACCAGTACCCCCCTGCCGAGAGCAGCTCCGTAATGGTATTTTTGAGATTGATTTATAAAAAAATAAAAAAGATACAGTATCCGATCCCAACACAGGTGAGCGTCTTCTGGACGCAAGAAACAGCATGATTAGGGCTGGTTCTGATTGAAAAAGTTTGTCTAAACAGATTTTTCTTCTTTTTTTTGGTGTATGATCTGGATGTTGTCCGCTCCGCTGTCCTATGAAAATATCCTTGAAAAAACATTTACATCTTAACCTGATTTTGATGTTGTTCAGGTGAAGGTGAGCCCCTCCAGCAACCGTCTGCAGCTTCTGGAGCCCTTCGACAAGTGGAACGGAAAAGACTTGGAGGGCATGAGGGTCCTCATTAAGGTAAGCAGTGAAATGGAAGGAAAATTGTGGTGGACTAGTGCAGATTACAGGACTTTTGCCACAATTTGGCCGTCTCAGTCAAATTTCTTTCATTTCCCTCAAGTTGGCACAGAATCAGTGTTAATGCCATCTGGGAACCATCCACAAGTTAAAGTAGTTCAGAGACAAATAACCATATCTTGAACAGTCTCAGACACTTTGACAGTATTCAAACATGCTTGATTTTATAGTAGCCAAAAAACAAGTGATGTCAGACACACACACATAGTACACAGAATTCTATCTTTATTAATGTTTCTTTTTTTAATCTCAACCGTCCTTGTGGCACTGTATATGCATCTATTTTTTCACCTGCTATTTTAATTGATACCACATATGTCCCAGCTGCCCCTTTCAATGTGATTTGCTGACTGTAAGAAAAGTCCTTTTACTTTTTAAAGTAGGAGTGAAAATGATTAGTTCACAAAGGTCTGAATAGCTTTGCTAAAAGAGAGTGATAGTATTACATTAACTTTGCAACGTTTTAATAAAACTTCACTGAATTATAAATGTTATTGTGACTAATAGCTGTTGTTGATTATCTGTTCCTTAACTTCCTGACTGTAGGTGAAAGGAAAGTGCACCACTGACCACATCAGTGCTGCCGGGCCTTGGCTGAAATTCCGCGGTCACCTGGACAACATCTCCAACAATATGCTGATTGGTGCAGTTAACATTGACAATGATGGCATCAACAAGGTCAAGAACCTGCTGACAGGAGAGTTCGGAGGTGTGCCTGATGTGGCCCGCCACTACAAGGTGAGTTAGATAGGACGTGTCCGTTGGTGAACTGAACCTTTAACCTACGTAGGCAGGATTTATTGCAGGACTGTTGTATTAGACTGCGTTAGGTTTAGCTGAGTGCAGATTTGTTTAACAGCACTAGCATACGGCGTGTATGCTAGTGCTGTTAAACAAAATAAAAACTCCAGGCTCATTTGTGTCGCATAATTGACCAGCGACCTATCTCCTCCTGGGGACTTTACTTGTCTTCTCTGTCCTCGTCCTGTCAGCAGTGAACATGTTTTCTTTGTTTAACTATACAATCCAGGCCAATGGAGTGAACTGGGTGGTAGTTGGAGATGAGAACTATGGAGAAGGGTCCAGTAGGGAGCACGCTGCCCTGGAGCCACGGCACCTCGGCGGACGCGCCATTATCGTCAAGAGCTTTGCCAGAATTCACGGTAGGGTTCAGAGCCCAAAAAGAAAAAACATGCAAACATCATCTGCATCACTGCAGTAATCTGCAATTTTTATTATGCCTTTGTTTTCTGGTAGTCATCTGGATGGAATTTCAGTAGATCTGGCACAGACATCTACTCTGTTCAAGAATGAACTGATTAAGTCTCACAAAACACATTTTTAACCATAACTCAAGAATTATGAGAATATCACACAAATGTCAAAAAAGAATGAAGTGGTGACGGGGATGTAACCTATAACTTTACTGGTTGGCGGAGACATACAACCGTGAGGCGGGAAGTCCAGCTATCCACACACATGCACACATGTGCAGACAACAGGCAGCAGTTTCTTAACCTGTATGGGTGGGTTCTAGAGCAAGCTGAAGATTATTTAGTCTCGCATGTTTACAGTCTGCCAGAATAAAGAGTGTCTAAGAGTCTTCAAGTTGTACTTCCAGTCCATTAGGGCCCGTTTATTACTGTGGGCTACATGTAGGTAATGTAGACGAAAGCCTGTATGATTTACGTTGCTTTCATTTGTGTCATTTGTGTGAAAAAGATTCCAGAAACGCATTAAAATAGTGTAGTTGATAGTTAGCATGTCGATATGCAAAGTTTTCAACATCATTTGGTCTTGACAAATTAGATTTCCTATCGCATGAATTCTCTGTCAGTGGAACAGCTAATTCATCATAAGAACTTGAACTGATCAATAATAACCAGAGACGCATGCTCACAACCTTTATTCTCCACGACCTTGCATTTCTGGGTAACAGATACTCCTGACGGACAAGGAGCCCGTCTCTGGTTACCTGATGGAAGTACATAGTGAGTTAGTGTCTTGCCATAACGTCTCATTTTACCATCTGTTTCTCCTCCTCAGAGACTAACCTGAAGAAGCAGGGCCTGCTGCCTCTGACTTTTGCCGACCCCCAAGACTACGACAAAATTCGCCCTGATGACAAGATTTCAATCACTGGGTTGTCATCTCTTGTTCCTGGCAAGGTGAGGAATAGTCTGTCCAAATGAAACATTGATCTAAAAGTACAGCTGAACGTCTCTTGACATTACGTTGAAGATGAATTATTGACATGTGATCTTGTTTGCCTCCTGTGTCCTACCTCCAGGCCGTGACAGCAGTAATCAAGCACAGCGATGGCAGCCAGGAGTCCATCACTCTAAACCACACCTTCAATGAGACGCAGCTCGAGTGGTTCAGGGCTGGCTCCGCTCTCAACAGGATGAAGGAGCTCCAGTAATCGGTGGAGAGGAGGGAGGTGGGGCTTGTAGGGGCCACTGAGGGGCCTTGGCATGGGTAAAGAAGGGGAGAAATGTGGGCCAAGAGAGAGCGGCTTCGCAAAGAGGAAGAGACAATGTGAACGGTAGATGGTAACCAGACTTGTCGGTGTTAACGTTGGTCTATGTAGTCATGCTCCGTTAAAGACAACCCACATACTCACACACACACACACACACACACACACAAGGTCGCTGTACAGATGAAAAGCGCACATACACACGAGCACGTACATGCACAGACAGGATTACTGTGAAAGCTCTTCCCGATGACAGGCAGAAGTACACAATCACACTTAAACTATCGCACATGACGGAAGCTTAGCAGTGTGTGTCTTTTAATAGGCAGCACCCTCAGTTTCACATGAGATTCAGTCCAGCGTAGTTGTTCATTGCGTGTTACCCTGCAGCGTTTTGTTTTATACACAGACGCTCATCTTTCTCTCTCGTTTATTCTCCAAATTATGTGAAAATACAGGCTGGTGGAAGCATTAACATGAAGTGTAATTCATTATTAGCTCCACAATATACACCCTTTCAATGGCCGTATCTGGCTGTATACAAGCCTAATCCAGCCTGTGAATTATTAAAGTTAGATGCACCGTTTGTCCCAATAGTTTCCATCCAAACAGCTCCATAAGCTCACTGTTGTTCTCGCATTAATGTTCTTTTCCCTGATTTCCTGCAGAACATCTTTCCCACATGCTCTCTCTATCATAATAATGCACCCAACAGTTATAACTCGTCCTTCCTTTTCCCCCTGTATTAAGCTGCTAGAGTTACCATCATTGACTTCAACAAGCGTTTCCATGCTAATTGTAGTTTGGAGCTACACTGTAAACAATCTACTTTGCACACTTATTTACTGTAAGCAGTATCCTTGAAAACACATCAGCCCCTCCACTGTCATTGGAGACCAGTGTGCGTCACTCGGTCTAAGATCTTTTATTTTCATGCTGCTGCTGCACTTTTTTAGTTTGTGCTTACCCAGGCTGCTACATTTCGGCACACCCCATTGTGTGAAAACTTGGGACTAGATCACCAAACCACTACACATACTGCCATTGTGTTAGCGCTAGCCTTGCTATTTTCTTTTCCTTCCATCTGTGTTTTGTCCTCTGCGGATGTGTGCGCGTGTGTGTTATGCTTGGTTGTTTTATTTGGGTTAACATCGGTCTGTGTTCACATCTCTGTGTCCCTCTTTGCTCATCCTGTCTCTCTTGTTGATCTCACCAGGCTGGTTCATGTAGTCCAAACCAGAACCTAAAATGTTTGGGAACATAGGCTGTAATCAAATTATTGTTGCCAGAGATCCCATTTCTCATGTACATTCTAGTATAGCATATAGACAGGACATTTCCTGTGCCCATTGGAAATTGCTGCACTACATTGTCCCAAAAAGTCAGCTGCAGAGAAAGCTCTTCTCTTTGATAGTAGGTCTTTTGACACATCATCCCAATGAAATCCTCAAAAACAAAGTTTCTGTTACGGTGGTCTCACTGTGTTTAAGCTTTTTCAGTTTGTCCTCACCATCATCTGGAGTTGCCAGCGTGTGAAATTGCCTCGTGTAGCAATGGGAGATGATATGTGTTTGTGTTCTTGGCATTGATTGTTTTCTTCAGGTTGAGGTTCGGTCCTCCATAGCATGAGGAGGTCGGCTTTCTTCTTGCACACACTAACGCACAATCTAGTGTCCAGATGCCTGTACACTAGCACTTTGTAGAGTTAGGAAAGTAGTTTTAGGTGTGCTTTGCCACGCTTCCTTTATCCTCTGCAAACCTTTTCCACTTCAGCGCTCATCTCTGTTGTGTGTGACTCTTTATGACTGACATACATACAACGTGTAATACACAGTTTTTAGACTGTAGAAAATGATTCAAGATCCTTTCTCGTTTTAAGTCTTGCCATGATGTAGACCTAGTGTACTGAAACAGTCTGGTGAAATGTTTTTGTAGGATGTTCGAGGTCATTGTTGCAATGTTTTGTTGCATGGAATTACGCTGTTTAGCTCATTATCATCTAGAAAGTCTTTAAATCCGTCACTTCATTCGTCAGTGGAGGAAGACCGCTAGATTGTTAATTACAATTACTGAGTTGAATCCATATGTACTGAAACAAACATGTGTAAATGATAATATATATAGCTGCACGTTGTGTAGGGGTGTGTACATAAATGATGAAAACATATATATATATATATATATATATATATATATATATATATATATATATATATATATATATATATATATATATATATATATATATATATATGAGCGAGAGAGCGCAAGTAACATGCTGTACTCTGCCTGTCTAAGTGAGAGCTGTTAACTGCATTTGTGACGACTCGTAACATAACGTCATCAAATAGTGTCCCTTCTGTAGTCTTTGTTGACCTAATGTTTTCACAAACCACTTTAGGATTGTGGGTGAAATTAAAGTGCAGAAACTGGATCGTAGCGGTCGGTTGCTGCATTGGCTGTGACGGTGAAGAGGGACTTGTAATTTCTAGGAAGGAGACTCTTGGCTTTGTGTATATTTCGTAATTGTTTAGTTTTATTTTTGTTCAAATCATTTTCAGGTAAAGAGGTGATTAGAAACTGCAGCAGCCCATCCTTAAAGATGTTTTGGACTATAAGTCCATGAAGGGGTCATCTTTTCACAAATTCAACATTTTGTTGTATGTTTTCATGCCGTCTTTTAAACCCATCACTTCGATGGATAAACACTCCTCACCACTGTAACAGATTTACTGCCAAAGATGCCTAATGGAATATACTGATGTTGAGAAAGAATGGTTATCCATAAGTTGTGTTTGAGAAATCGGCCATTATTGTGTGCTCTTTCAAAAAAATCGCTCTGTGCATAATTCTCTGCTTCAAACGGGGTGTTCTTACCTACAGAACTCCCCAGGATCAATGTTTATCGATAAAACATCTTCGAAAGTACAGATTTGTTTAATCCTCCTTTTGTCCTCTGTCAGCACATTTAAAACAGCCGCATGTGAAGCAGTTTGCTCATTCTTTGTGGTGAGATAATGCTTTGTTGTGCAGGAGTTTTAAAAAGTTCTACTGTAGAGTGACAAATCAAGTTGTTCATGAAGGCATGCACATTGTGTCATTTTGTACTCAGGTGTGCTCTGTTTGGTCAGGCTTCCTCTGACGCGTTTCAAGACAATTTTACAACATGCTTCACTTGTTCGGATACAGCAAATAAATATGAAATATGAACATCTGCTTTATTACAGTGATGATTCCCCTCACACTCCAGTTTCAGCATTACACTCTAAAGTAGATGATTCAAAACACCTGCAATTGTATTGTGTGAGAGATTGAAAATGTATTGACATCAACAAAATAACCAGTAAATTAATAAAGATGAAATTGTGAAGTGAATGTATTTGTGGTTTTATTTGCTCAAGGAAATAATTAATGGGTATGTGATTGTCGGTCATGTAGTGTTACTGTTGATATACAGGCTTCCAGCAGCGGAGAAAGACAGTTTCAGTTGTGGTTGCTGCCCTCATGTGCTCCTGGTCTTTATAGCAACTATTTTTCTATTCTAGGAATGTTCATCTGTCAATTGCTGTTTCAAAACAACATTCACGACTTTGAAATTTGAACATGAATACTCCTATACCTGTATATATGTCTCTGTGTACATATATTCTAGGTATTGTATAATTATTTTTAACATTCATCAATGAAACTCTAATAAAGTGCTTCGCCATACCATTCATGGATAATATCCATTGCACAGTTACTTGAAAGGGCATATGGAAATATGTGTGCAATACCGTGGAAAGATTTATGCTAGATACAAATTAAGCTTGTAATTTTAGTCCTTCAGATCAGAAAAACTTTTTTGTTGTAATTTTTACTGTTTACTCAGTAGTAAATATAATACTAGATGTATGTAATGTTTCATGTCATTATGGTATATAAGTGAATAATTCCTACAGATTAAAAAAAAAAGAATTATTTTCAGATCTGTAAAAAGTATATAAACAAAATGGCACCATATAACAATACAAGTACACGTAATCACTTATATTAACGACAATAACAGACTGTATATAATGGAGCTTTGAAATTGTGCACTGTCGCTTTAAGATTCGCGACATGTCGTAAAAACGCATTGTCGAAAACCATCACGTGGAGACATCATGGATGCGTTTGAGTTTGCTGTAGATTCATACACATGTCTTAGTGTCTTTAGATAGCTTGTGAACAACCGTCGATATTTATATTTGCACCTCGTCTCTGCGGTAAGACGGGAAATGCGGTCCCGAGAGTAGGCGACCCCTCGGAGCTCACCTGACAGCTCAGTCCCTTCGCCACAGCAGCTCTGTGCCTGTGTGCGCGCGTGAGTACCTGCTCACAGTCTGCATCATGTTCGTGTTGGTGGAGATGGTCGACACTGTCAGGATCCCTCCGTGGAACTTCCAGAGACAACTGAACGAGGCCATAGCCGAGGAGCTCAACAAGAAACTGGCCAACAAGGTGCGCGTGAGCGTCACTTCGCCTCGAGTCTCACCACGGTCACAAAACTTAAAAAGAAAAAAACTCTTCGCACTAACTGTTAAAATATACTTAAAAATCTAACAGGGCCGTGTCACAAATACAACACAGTGATGCTTATTATTATTACCTTTTTATTTCTTCAAGTCATCTCCTTTGTGAAATGAAGGTGAAATGAGCACACTAATGGAGACAAACAGCATAAGAAACAGTCACAGATCTCTCTGAACAAACAAGTTACATGCCTCATTCATTCACTGAGAGTTGAGACTGTCTGATATTAAATGCTGAATACATCCTCCATCGATACAAATAATGATTGGAACTGAGCTTCAGTTTATTTTTTCTATTCTGTCTTCCACAAAGTGTACTATATATTTGTACTACAAGTTTTGCTTATTAAAAGTGTGGAATATTGTTATTTCTGCCTGTCTGCATTACTCTGACCTCTTCATTACTTCAGGTGGTCTACAACGTTGGCTTGTGCATCTGCTTGTATGACGTCACCAAACTAGAGGATTCCTATATATTCCCTGGCGACGGAGCCTCACACACTAAAGGTACGATGACACTCTTGTTCCTTCATGGACTGATTTTTTACTACAGCTTTACATTCTAGAAATATTACCACATTTTGCAAAGCAGGTCCTTCCTCTTAGTTTGAATGTGTTTGTGAGAAGTTTGGTGTTTCAGGGTCCTGCTAAGAGTAAACTCCCATACAACATACTGATATAGATTTCCTATCCAATAATAAAACATGTTGATAAACTTGCAGATGGATGGAGGATCCCTCCCTCCTCTGCACCTTATTGTCACTGTTAGTACGCCAAACAACTTCTCCTAGCTCTCGCCCGCTGAATGTTCCCCATCTTCCTTTTTGTTTTTCTTTCAGTTCATTTCCGGTACGTTGTCTTTCACCCTTTTCTCGATGAGATCCTGCTCGGCAAGATCAAGTACTGCAGTCAAGAGGGAGTTCATGGTAACTTCTGTCTTTCCATCTCAGCATGTTTGATTCAATCTCCAGAAAAGTGTTCGCTGAATATTTCTCAAGGTGGTGTAACATCTGGTTTGGTTCGGCCTATAGTCCAAAGCCCAAAAATACTGAATTTTTGCAATACTTTAAAACAAAGAAGCACTAAATGATCTCATAGGAGAAGCTGGAAATAGCAAATGTTCTGCACTTTTGTTTGAAAAATTAACATAAATTAATAGCATTACTTGAATGTTGGAATAGTCACGAGATCTGGTGTATGTATAAACTACGTTCCCATGTCTCTGCTAATGCGTGCACCAGAAGACACGGACGTCCTGCAGTCAGACCGTAACCTTTCTGTTTCACAGTGACGATGGGCTTCTTTGATGACATCCTCATTCCACCAGAGTCTCTTCAGCAGCCTGCAAAATTGTATCCTGACAGAAAGTGTTTCTGCAAACAAAGCGCTGTGATTTCATTTTAACAGTTAAGCCATGTGCTTCGCATCACATACTCTGTAGATTATCATCCAGAACTGATTGTGACCGTAGTTCAAGTAGCGGCCGAGCCGTCCTTAGCTCCGGCCTCCAGTGACGAAGCGGAGCAAGTTTGGCTCTGGGAATACGAGACGGACGAGGGGGCCCATGACCTCTACATGGACCAAGGGGAGGAGATCCGTTTTCGGGTGACAGATGAAGTGTTTTTGGACACCTCGCCAACAGGCCCGGCCGCCGCTGTGACTGACACGCCGGTGCAACCGGGGCAGTCGACGGCTCCCCCGGCAGAGGCCAGCGTGGAGAAGAAGGAGCCGCCGTACACTCTGATTGTAAGAAGACGCCTCATGACTAACTCACATTTACATCAGCAGGAGACCTGTTCATCTGAAAATGTCTGAATTGTGAAAGTTGGGTTTTCTCACTAATATTAACCAAACTCCATTGTGTCCCAGTTAAGGGGCACACGTTTACATTCTTGTATTTATTTTTTACTCCTGTCAAATATCTGTTTCGGCCTCAGAAGTCCAGCATCTGCCAGGCTCCATTCTCCTGTGTGCTGTAGTTTAACCTCCGCCAGAGCTGGGCTTTGAAAACACTGGCTGCTGTTTCGCAACTATTGAAACTACCAAAATGACTTGAAGCAATTGTGTGAGATTACTAAGGGTTTGGCCAAAATGGAAACCAAAGTAGCTCCACGTCCATCCTCACCTACTGCTCTGTTGTTCCAGGGGACCATCTGTGACCCGGGCCTAGGGCTGCTGTCATGGTGGAACAGTTAGCACCGCAGCAAGAGGAACGAGGACATTTGGCGGTTACGAGCAGATCGACCGGCGCGACTGATCGGAGAGGCGAGGGACGTTCTGCTGGAGACCCAGAGCCACCGAGTTTGGATCCAGAAGTGAAGGCCCAAAGCTGAGCTCTCTGAACCGAGATGCTGCTGGTGTAAAGTGACTGACGTGCTCTGTCACATTGAGACTGATTGTGTTGTAAATAATGCCCTGAACATAACAGCGTGTCGACGTGTGAAATTGACAATATATTTCAAAACAGAATCATTTGATTGACATTTCCGTTAATTTTGTGTAACCTCGCAATTTGAAGGAAAGCATTTATGTCATTAATTATTTGAGTCATAATTTCATCACTACTTCATTATGATAGTCGGACATACACGGGTCACAGAATCTGACTTGATGGGTCACAGTAGGTGCTGTTGAACAATGAAAAGGGATGAATGTATATAGAGCTTACGGACACTCTTGAGGTCAAAGATGGGAGAAATAAGGATGAGTGATACTTTTGTTTACAGAAATTAGACCCACGGGACAATTTATACTGCATTTGTATCTTCAAGATCCAAACAACATTGCTACCATTAAAGAAAATTATGTCAAGCTTAAAATATTAACATAGTTGAAATGTTTCCTTAAACAGGTTTTTGTGCTGGCTTCCTCAGTTTATGAAACCGCCTTGTACGATTCTGTCGACGTTTTGTCTCTCAGTGAATGGGCGTATCATCAGCGTGAGTGGTTGTGATTTGTCATGTGATTATAGGAAGTGTATCAGGAAAGGGATTAGTGGCCAGGCCTTCAATCCCACAGTTTGAAGGCCATCGTCCTGCTTGTTTAAATCAGAGCTGCTCTGTCCGCTCTTTAATGTTGGTCAGTGTCAGTTAAGCAACACACACACACACACACACACTTTGTTGTACAATCAGACATGTGGTGGGTTGATTGTTGTGAGACGTCTTCTGACTGCATGGAGTTTGTGAAACCTCCTTGTAGAAATATCCTCTAAAGCTTTACATTGTGTCTTTCATCACATACACATGCCAGCATTCGACATTTATAGCCCCCCCCCCCCCCCCCCCCCCCCCCGCTCCCTTTTTCTTGATGGCTGTTGTATGTGATGACGATAAAATGATAAAATGATAAAACCATTGCATCCCTGCAGTCCACTGTAGCACACCCTTTATATGAATAGGCGCGTCTTTTTAAATGTATGGTCAAAACGAATATCTCTCAGCACACTGTTCCCTAAACAGATTACACACATGCGGCGGAATGAAGAAAGTCCTTTCCTCCACACGCGCACCCACACAGAGTCGCATCACGCCATCGGAATCTCCGCCAGCTGCGCAGACTCAGCAGCCCTCACATCGTCACATCAGGGTTTTCCGTCAGACTGCGCTGATTTAGTCGACTTATTTATTTAATAACTCGTTATATAATACACAGCGACTTAAGGCACTCGCTCGCACACGCGGATCGTCGTCAACCTATAGCGCACCCAATGCCGTAAGTAACATTTCTGAGGATATATGTTGAGTCGGTGCAGGTGGGTGTGGGGAGTGTGGCTTTGTTTTGGGATCGGGACAATGTAATCTTTGCATGCTCGACAGAATAACCGAGACGTGTGATCATGAGCTATATACATGTATTCATTGAAGGGAGCACTGATCGGTGTAACATCTCCACCATATTTGACCGTCAGCTGCTCTCAATGAACGGACCCTCTCACGCTGCTTTTTGTCCAAGTTATACGTTGTCAAATCGCATCGACGGCTTTCCCCCCAACACACACACACACACACACACACACACACACACACCTTTAACACGTTTTTGACAAACTGCGGATATCACGAGGGCTGTCATTTTAGGATTCATTTATTTAACTGTTTCTACTAGATGGGCTAATATAAAACAAGGGGACGTGTGTAAATGTTGGTTTTTATGGTGGTTCTCTAAAGGTATAAGAGAAGTGTATGAATTCAACTGAACTCCACAAAACACACAAACACGCGCGCGCGCGCGCACACACACACACACACACACGCTGTATTTAGATAATCATAGGACAGGGACTATGACCCTGCGTGGCTTAATTTCTGCACATCCAGATGTTTTGCTGATGCCTATGAGTCGCTCTGACTGTGTCGGTCCATTCGAAGTAGTTTGTCATGATGAGAGATATTGCATTCATCACGGCCTCTCTGACGTGTCTCGTGGTAACGCTGTGGCATTGTGGTTGTAGTACTCCTGCAGGATATGCATTTGTTCATTTGGGAACAGGGCACTGACGTCACGAACGCACCACTGGAGGCGGTGTTCTGCAGCTGTTCTGACGTCACGACCTCGGCCTCCATCATTACAGGCTAGAGGAGTGGGCGTACAAGACACGTAGGCTCGTACATGTAGAAAACGACACGGTGTTTTTTTGTTAATGATGTTTTTTCAAGGGGAGGCTGACGGGAGATCAGTCAGTTGCCTCTTATCCTTGAATATACCACAGTGGGGAGAAACCGGATTAGGAGATATTGAAGGGCAAGGTCACTTGACTAAACACGATATGTTGCGGATTTTAGTATTAGGGAATGATGATCAACACAGATGGACATAGGAATAATTCCCCAATTCTCTGGAGAAAATTGGAGACTGGATTAAGAGCATACTGTGTCCCCCTGATTGAATAGACATGGCGACGACAGTGCTCTGTAATACACCTAACAGCAGGAGTGCCAGTCCAGTAGATATGAAAATTGAATCTCCACGTGAATTCATACAATGCCAGAAACCCTGTAGTATAGTAATAATGGGGGATTGCAGTGAAATGCAGTTTGTTACCAACGGAGCCAAAGGAGACATTTAAAGGCTCCATGTGACAAAAATAAAATTGATGTTTTCTTGCATGAAATTATATTTGGGGCTGGATTTAAAGGGCCATTCCAACAATTTGACATCCCATATACTTGTGAGAGTGTAACGGCTTCAGTGGATGTTTTTTGGTCAAATCAGAGAAAATAACCCAGATGATGTCATCATAGTATCTCCGGTGAGGGCCCTTTCTTTGAGATGAAAACATGCAATTGATCTGCATCATGGGAAGTGTGGGATCTACCAGGAAAGACGAGTTGTACCTCACAGATCCCTTATTCGTATGTCTGCTTGAACAGACTTATTCTTGGCTGGGTGACCCCTCCTGCCCCCTCTTTGCCCCATCAGGTCTAAATCCACATGACAACTCTCTGATCCTCATCCTCATCTTTCTCTTCACAGCCTGTCCTCCTGACAGACTTGAAGTGACAGCCCTGACCTGGATAACGGCTGTGCCTCTCGTCCCACACTGAGGCAAGCCTCTCCAAGCAGAAGGACTCACACATACACCCGCGGACTGACGCCTGTGTCAGCAGCCCATCAGCAGCCTATCAGCAGCCTGCGGCTCGAACATCACAGCAGCAGAGTCCTACACTGCATCCACACCATCCTCCCTCATCTTTCTCGCCCCTGTCACTTCTGACATGGCAGACCCCAGCCTCACGTCGCCGTCCAGGACCCCGCTGCGCTCCCCCAACGCCTCTCTCAGCCTCTCCTTCCCCTTCCTGAGGGAGAGGAGCCGCATATGGGAGGATGGGAAAGAGCAGCCGCTGCCTCGAGATTTGCCCAGTCCGTTGCCAACTAAACGCAACCGCACCTACTCCGCGTAAGTACGAGGGGTTTGTGGTGGATAGAAGACATTTAACAAACACTTGAGTTTTTCCATCGAATTTAAACTTAACGACATTTTAGAGAACATATTTATTTTTACTCCACTTCTACTAAATTTACTAAAGCTCGAAATCTCTGAAGTCAGCAAACCTGAACAAATAATGGGTTCAAAGCACGCAATGCTAATGTACCATTATCACGCCCACGACGCTGGATACTGACGCACAAGGTACTATAATATCTGTAAGAGATTGAAGACCAAATAAAACCCACACAGGGGCAGAGGGGGTGGAGGTTGTGGATAATCAAACACACACAGGACTTACAAGCAGGAGACTGGTGCTGCAGACCGTTGTTTATGTGTTACTTAGTCCATGTTGTTATTTTAAGCCCAACCATGATGTTTTCTAAGGTTTTGTTATTTAAACTTAAGTAAGTGTGCCCAATCCTTCCAACGTTAACCCTGGGTTTATACTGACACTCATTTCAGCCTCACTGAGGTGAAAGCTGCTTGTTTTTAAGTGTAAATCTGACAGGTTGCTGCATTGTGGTTGCTCGGCAGACTGTGATTGGTACTAAAGAAAGATACTGTCCTCTTTACACAGATGAATGTTCTCATCTCTGCGTGTTGTAACGTAATGAGGCTGTGTGTAGGAGTTGATGCCATCACCTCTACATCTACCTTCTAACCTTCATTATGAATCCTCCTCCTCCTCCTCCTCCTCCTCTTCCTCACACTTCTCCATCTCTCTGCCCTGTCAAAGGGACCTAAAGCATGAATTGTCTCACATAAAAAAAGAAAAAAAATCTTGTCTTGCTGAAACAATATCGACAGTAAATTGTACCGATAGAAGTAATTGTATGCTTAATGTAAGAACTTCATTGTTTCCCTCTCTGTGGCTGCAGTACGGTACGTGCTCAATCAAGTCCCGTGTTTAAGGGCGTGTGTAAGAACTTCTCCAGGTCACAAGGTCACGGCTTCCTCCGACCCTCCCACGGTGGTGAAGACGTCTTTGTTCACATCTCAGAGTGAGTAGCAATAACACTGTACACACTTTAAAAGGACATCATCATACATTTGTGATTTTGGGCTGTGCAAAATAAATTGTATTGAATTCACAGAATTAGAAATAGCAGCACAAACTTACTGCAGAACCGCAGCATCAACTCTTTGAACTGCAAGGACCCAGTAAACAGCCCTGTTTATGTGTGTACTTTTTTCAAAGCTATTTTTTCCTACCCCCCAAGGACCCTGTGACACCTGCACAGAGAGTACAGCAGTCTGTGGTTCTTTTATTCTAGCTCTTTATTCAGCACAAGCTGCATGCCAAATGTGATTCCAGCCTCGGCAAAAGCAACTTTGTAAAATGTCTCCTCATAGATTATATGGGATGATCCAGTTATTTTATGGCCAAACAGCTGCATCGTCGGCCTGAAAGTCTCAAATTGCTTCATCTCAAAGCTGAGACTGGAAGGAGGAAACAGCTAGCATGACTCAATCCAAGTTCAAAAGTACACCTGCTTTCACTGCTAAGGCTCAGTAATTAATATATTGCATTATGTGTGTTAAGCTGTCAAATATGAGCTCTGCAATGTGACATCTATATACCAAGACAGTATCAAGCGAGACTCATTTTCAGTTCTAATTCTTTGCCCTACTATTGCTCTATTTCAGCATCGAGGGGGAGTACGTCCCAGTAGAGGGCGACGAGGTCACGTACAAAGTGAGCCGGGTCCCTCCCAAGAACCTGAAGGTGCAGGCGGTGGAGGTGAAGATCATACATCTCAACCCGGGGACGAAACACGAGACCTGGTCGGGCCAGATCATCAGCTCGTAGACCTGAACTCTGGGCCTGGTTGGTCATGCAGGGCCGGGTGGGGGAGGACGGACCTGTCATAGGACTGATAGCTTACAATCTGTGTTAAAATCCTCTCTTTAAAAACACGTTTTATCTACACAGCAAGGTGCCCGTGATAATTCATGTGTCGTTCATGTGTCCACTGGCAGAGTGGATGCACTGCTCAAAACTCTCCACTGCACTGATGAACTTGCTGTGTATGTAAGACTGACCATTTATTCACTGTATGGAAAAATACACATGTGTTTATTTATTTCTATTTTTGTCATGACAGCAGTAATAAAAGTCTGATTTAAAAGGGGGGATACAGTGACTAGCGGAGAATCAAACCCGGAAAAGGCTCATCGACCTATTTTTCACAAAGATTAGACCTGAAAAATATTACAAACAACTGGTAAGAAAAAGTGGACATAGCTGTGTTGCAGGTCTGCAGACTGAGGCATGACAGTTGAGTGTATGTGCAAGGAAGGAGAGCGACGTAGGACTGAAGCTGAATTTAATTTGACTTCCCTTCTTTGGCGCTGCTTCGCACTTCAGCGGCGTTTACAGGATCACATACTAGGTGGAGGTGTGGGTCAGATTATCACAACCTACACTGCTCAGACTAACAGATACTGACAGATAAGAAGAAACTTTGAATCCAAGAGCAGAGAGTACGGATGTAAAAGCAAGTAGTTGAGGGATTGAAGTGGAAGAGTTTTGAAGGATTGTGTTGTTGAGTGAAAGGAGGTTGAAATGGCAGGTTGACGGCAGTAAATCCCAGTTACCTAAATCAAATCAACACAAAGAACAATATCCCCAAATATGAATAGTTCTATGTTTGCACACTAGACAGGACGTCTCCTTTGCTCCTTTACAGTCACCACTTTAGAAATATCATCATATAGGACAAGAAAAGAGGATGTTTTATTTTGAAGTGAGTAAAGTGAGTTCAAAATAATGAATTCAGTTTGTCTTCGACAGAAAAAGCATGAAGGGAGACCAGGAGTGAGACAGGTAGATCACATTAAATCAAGCATGAATATTTCAAAAGTTTGGAGAAAATAAATACATACTTTACTGTGAATGGAAAGCGATTGCAAGAATTTTCCTGAAAAACGCATATCCTTGGTTGTGTGTCTTGTCTGTGTTTTTTTATTTTAATTATGTATTTATTTAATCAGATTTGTGTGTGATCTCAGATTGCAAGCTCTATATTTTGGGTAAGTACATTCAGAGTTTGCGCTTAAGAAATGTGAACTTCCAACATAAAAACTGCCAGAAAAACGTCTATAAACATCACTGTCGGGTTTTTCAAAATTTGTGGGATTGTTTAAAAAATGTCTGTTTTGAAAACATCTGGGGCCAGATATTGCTGACATAAAAAATATTTGTAAATCTCTTTTTCTATTTTCAGAAAAACATGTATCTGTGTGTAGTGTAACAAGCGCAGTCAGTGTGATAGTGAACTATGTGACTCCATAGTCGGTGCCAAAAGAGATCATCGACACATCCACGCTGTTTATAGTTATTCAGGTTTTACTCAGTGTGTCATTTTCGATTATGTCTGTTCCATATAGCATCTTGGCTGTCTGTCAGTGTCACTGCCTGAACTTGTTCAACCTTACTTTGAGTTTATTTAAGGGCACTTTCTTTTGTGGATGAGCCACTGTGGTGGTGATCCCCATGATGACGTCTACTGAGCCTTTAAAGAACATTAAAGCATTTTATGATTCACGCGTCTGATGGAAGCTGTGTTTCTTTAGTTGCATGTGGGAGTGAGACTGAAGGAGGAAGAGGAAGAGTGGAATGAACTTTGATTAACATGTAAGGCTGTATTTAATAGAGAAGTCACAGGTCTGTTTTAAACTGCAGACAACACATCCTGTCAAAGTTGTCCTCAGACTGATCAGTATGACATACAATACTATATTAAAATTCACTACATTTGATTTATAAATGAATAAATCTGAGATGTGGGTGGTGTTTTAGGTCTGGAACCAGTTTAAGCTCACCCACTGACATGTCAACTTCTGTCTTCATTGGTAAAACAATTGTACAGTAACCTCAGGGCTTTTATTGAGGAATGAAAAAACTCGCGACCAAATGGCAAAAAAAGTAAAAGTAATAGAAGATGTGATTAACACAATGACATATTATCACGTCACTTCCTGCCTCTTCTCTATTTAGACACATTCTCAGCATAAACGTGATGGCGCCTGAGGAAAAACTTGAAAAAGTTTGCAATCCAGAGCAACTGCTGATTCATTTGAGTGCCTGTATATAAAGTTTTTATTGTTATACATATTCCCATTTATTGACTTTTTTTTTTTTTTTTACTGTGTATCATTACAAAGCCCCAAACGGCTTTTACAGTGGGGTTGAAGAAAAAAAGAAAGAATACTTATCTCGTGGTACTTATCTAGTTATCTGTGACTTATTGGTAGAATAAGTAGTTCACTCCGGTCACTTACATTTTTCTACACAGAGGCTCACTTGTCTGATGTTCCTGTATCTGCCAAAAAAGGCACTGCTGAATTACATTATAAGATAAATTAATGATTGTTAGGGGAAGAAATTATTAATTTGTGTACTGAAACAACCAGAAGTTGAATTGTATTTTATCGTAAATGTATCTGTGTAGGTGAGAATTTAAAGCTTTTGCCGTCTCCCAGTGAAAAAATGTAAAGAGGCATGTAAAAATAAATAATTCAGAATAATCTGCAGCCTTATTGATGCAAAATTGTATTAAAAGTCAAGAGTTTAAAATTTTGTGAATGCAGAGTTTATGATTTTGTGAGTGTAAAAGAACAACACTTGAGAGCTGAGGTCGGTGACATGATATCAAAAAAGTTTTATTACCATGAATTGAGCAAAATTCCTTTTTTTATATCCATAAATGACTGAAAAACGACAAGACCGATCTTTTTAATCAGTTAGTGACTCATTAAAAGCTCATCTCAGCTGTGCATAGAAGTCTACATGATCCTTTTAGTCTTTGTTGTTGAAGCCGTGTTTACAGTCAGACACAGAACTGCAGCTGATATATGATTTATCCTATTGACAACAACGATCCATCCAGGAGGCGTTATTTTTCTGACCCATCATGTGAAAATCAAAGTCTCAGTGTTTACAATTTTAAAAGTTACTTAAAAAAACCCTTGAGGCATCTGTTGAAAACGACGTTAATCTGAAAGAGATTAGCAATAAGCATCAATACATCCATTCACCCAGCGCGCAGGCCATGACGCAGCTCGTAAAAATATTTTACATAAAAAGCTGTCATGTCGACTGACAAAAGGTTTGCAGAGTGACTTGGCCACAGTAGCTTAATTCACTGGTTAAGATGAATTCATTAAGTCAGTAATGTTCAGTTTTTAAAACACAATCTGATCCATTTTAAAAACAGATACTTGATATTTAGGGGATTACACAGTAAATAAACAAAACATCACATATTAAAATACCTGGAATGATTCATATTTTAGCCAACTGCATTTTCAACGTGGACTCACAAAATGAGTAAATATTTCTCCGTCACTTGTCACCTTCTTCAGCAACGAGATTACAGTACACCAACCACTGGTTTGGAAATATAACAACATGAGTGCAAAACATGAGGCTCTTAATACATTCTGGAGTAATAAATCCCAACACTGCTGAATATTTTAGTTTTTAGGGCTAGTTTCATGTCACATGCTCCACATCGCAGTGCTGTTACACTGGCCCCGAACTTCAAACGTTCACATACATCAACAGCTAACACTTCCTCAGTTTCTGTCCCTTTAAAACAAAACAAAAAAGCAGCTGGATTTATTGCACACACTTCGTCAAATCACCCTGCTGCTGTCCATTTGTATTTAGAGTAATCATATTAATAACATGGAGATGATCAGTAGTACCTTTCAGCAGTTGTAATCTGGGATGGAGTTGCTTGTTGTTGGGGGAGGGGGCATGTTATTCCAGGACATCAGGACTCATGTGGTGGAGCGTCAAAGAAAAGCTCCCGACAGAACCTGACCGTGTCCTCCGGAGAGTAGACCGTGAAACCGATGGTCCGTGGGTCGTTGAAAATTTCGTAGTCGTTTCCCCCCTGAAAAGACAATCGTCAAAGATTATAAATCCATATTAACATTCTTTCAGCCAAAGCTTTCCCAATCTAAAATCAAGACATTTGAGCTAACAAGCCTGGACAAACAGTTTGATCTGAGCGAACACTTTCTTCATGCTCATCAAGAGCCCTGTCGTCATGTCTCCAGCACCACAGTAAGTCAGCTAACCTTTGGGATGTGTTTATGGTCGGCTTTGCATTAAAGCCGTTGTGAAGGTAAACCCCCATACAATAGAATATTGAAATTGCTAAATCCCTTATTTAAGATGAATCTTTATGCCGCTGATATTAGACAGCAGTGTAAATGTGTGCAAATCCCTGCAGCCAAGTTGCGAAATATTTGGAAAATTAATTCCCAGAAGAGTGTGGGTCTGTTATGAGCAGCAGATTAATGCCTCTGATTTTAGAATGGAGATATTCAACAATCAATGTAATCTTGGATTATCCACATCCCCTCGGCAATGCAGTGTGTACAGAATGCAATTAGTAATCAGTGTCAGTGTTCGTATCCACATCACTGCACCCAGTCCTCCTGTAAATATTTCCCAAGATGAACTTACATCCGACGTCTCGTTGCCAAAGAAATAGATGGCGTTTAGGCCTTCGCTGTCCAGCAGCTCTAAACACAGTCTCTTGTCCCAACCCTCTGGAAAAATGTCAAAGCTGATGAGACCACCTACAGACACACAACCAACAGGACATGTGATCACCCTTGTTGTAATTATTTAACATATGCATTGTAATCCTTCAATAAATAGATGTAACAATATGGTGCATTTTAAAGACAACATAATACATATGAAACCGTGCACTCAATATGTTGGTGAATAGTTTTCTCTTTCTCATTCTTCTACCTATTTCCATTCTGGGGAACACAGTGTTTGCTGTCTGACCAGAGGCTGTGACTGATGGAGGCTTTTGGAGCCCCTTTTATCCAGCAGGATACCTGTTTGTTTCAACAGTTGGCAAAGAGACACACTGCAGTCCGGAAAAAAAAAAGGATTTGCCCAAATAAACACACACGGTGTGTTAGTCCATCATTGACCAAACAATGCCAATCATTTTCTATATTCATAGAATCCAGAGACAACAGTGTCGGGCGTGATTGTGGCTGCAGCTCTTAGATAAGGGCATAGATTGCGACGTGTGTTTTACAACATGTTCTTTACGCAGTCCAGCTCTGGCTCTCATTACAGCTTGTTGTTCATCACTTTATAAAGGTCACAGAAAAAGCTCCTTTGTTGCTTGGCTGCCAGTCGAATGATCATGCAACCGTGACATGGAGCCAAAAAGTCTCCTCCAATGTTCTACTCGGCTCTTGCCTTTTAGTCCTCCCTTCCCCCTTAAATACTATTCACTGCCTTGTCAATAACAAAGGCAACAGCTGAGGAGCCTCCAGCCAATCAGAGGGCTGTTTCACTCACCCACCCACCACACGCCTCCATCCTCAACACCTTCAACCCCACACAATAAACACCTCAGTGCTTCAACCACCTCTGGGATAACCCATTCCCCGGAGAACAAAGTCGGGCCGCTCAGTTCACATTGCATAGATGTGCACATAATCCTTTTTAACCACTCCCCTAAACCATTAAAACATAAATGAATTACACAAACGGCCTCTTTATATACTAAATATAAATAAAATGCACAACAGTGAATTTCCAAAGAACATAAAGACAGAAATGCAATAGCTTTAAAAAGCCGTATGTGGAAATTAGTAACATAAGAAATTTGATATTCAACATTCTTCAAAGGGTTTGCCTATCTTTAACTGCATCTCCTCCTCTGGGATTGCTAACATTTCATAATTAAAGAATCAATACAAGATGCATGCTTTGACCTCACATCCTCAGTGTCTCTTATAATCTGTGCTCTCAGTGCAGATTAGATAGAATGTTTATGCAACACCTAAATAACATTTACAATCAACACCTACAAATGAGACGGTAGTACCACATGTAAACCATACTTTGGTGTTTCATTTTGAACCTCTTTACTCTTTACCCTCATTAAACTTCTATTGTCTTCTTTTTTACAAAATAAACTAAAACACTGGCAACGAAGAAGATCTTTGGTAGATAATAACATGAATAAGAGACCAGGTACCAGGGGCAGCAGTGCTGAAGCAGAAAGACACTGAGAAAGGATCTCATCTCACAATGAACAAGCTGATCATTAATCTGCGCATTTCCTCTGCGTCAGAGAAAACAAAGTGAACAGTAAAACATCTGCAAATGGCACAAAAAAACAACAACTGGCTCTCTACCTCAGTAACCTGAGTAGGTGAACGACATCATCAAGCACTTCAGCATCAAGTGCTGGAAATAATATTTGACAACAATGTGTTTGACAGAATACAAATAAATACCCTGTGCTTTAATTAGTATTATTATTAATACTAATTCTAATAATAATCAGATCGTATACTGTACAAACATATCTCCCCACTTAGACTGATCCTGACTGTTGAGCTTAATATCTTTAGGATCCATACTTACCTTATTGTTATTTTTCATATTCACACGCATCCCATTTGTATTAAAACCGCTGAGCAGCAATTTTACTCGAGATGATTCAAGTTTCATGTTGTTTTATCTTCTAAACTTTCGGTAACATGATAGCTATATGTTGAACTCTGTGAACTCAGAAAGCGGAAAGGAGATGAAGTCCCATTTCCCTTTTGTGCTACGTGCTAGCTGTCTGTCTGTCTCTTTTGTTTGCCTGTATTGTGAAAAGCCTTCTGAGGTCATCAAGTAAGGCTCAGACCTCGCAGAGCACGTAAGCAAACATCCATTATCCGATTAACCTTACTGCTGCTGCGTCACACAGGGAGCGGGAACCGTGTGTTTGTATAATAGTTAACAGAAGGCTCCAACGTGAAGCACAAGAGACAACAGACAGATGTGCTGTAAAACTAGTTTCTAATTAAACTACCGTCTTCAGGAAGACAGGAAGAGCTGGAAAGATCACGCTCCAAGAATACAAACAAAGAGACGGGTAGAGGCGTGGTAAAACTATAGTAGATGAGGTCATGTCCGAATATCATGGAACATTGTCATCTGCTGTTTTGATCCCCTATCCCCTTCTTCAGGAGACATTTGATGTCAAGGTTCAAAAGGTTAAATGCAACATGCAGTATGCACTGACATGATACCGATTCTTACAGGTGTACCTTCCAATACAGAGTACAGAGCCGATACAGTGCTCTCTTCATGCCAAATCTAAAATCTGTGTGCTTCACATCGAGGTCCATGCAGATGTTTACAGGCTGTGTTACAATCGATTCTGCCCTGAACCGGTGACAAAAAATGCTGGAAAAAAAAGAATATGTGATCGGACTCATTTATTTGTTTGCCAATAAAGTCTCACTGTCTCCTGGGTCTCGAGGCAGCAGAGATGCTAAGAGACAAATACACACTGGTTCTTTTCTCTCGTACATTTATGGCTCTACTGCAGATTAAGAGAAGACTCAACTGCCATTTCCTGAATGTAATTTGAGACCCGTCACAATTAGAATTAGTTGGTCAAATATTACAGGATGCATGGTTTTTTGCGAGTGCAGGTTTACTGGAAGTGGGCTTTCAGCTTTCAGCTCTCTCACCTTTAGTGAACTGAAGTCCCTTTCCAGCAAACTTCTCTTTCAGGGCAGCAACAAATTTCTCCCTGATCTTCTCTCTCTGTGGAGAAAGTGACAAAGCAGTCAGAGTTAGCCAACCTTGTTACTGCACACAAGCCGTTTGTCTGCATTGAACACACCTAGAACTATTATCTGCTCCGTTCCTCAGATGTCACATGTGTGCAGTTTGCCATGCACAGGTTCATGTTGGTTCATATAATCTGAGCATAGAGGATCCTGCTGCATACATTTTAGCGGGAAGCTAAAGTGTTAAACCTCTCCTGTGCTGCTATCTGCTCCCTCCATATTGCCTGGCTCTGTGAACCGTCAATGGACAGCCTGTTCAGCGGGCCTGAAAGCTCAGCATTGTTCCACCTCTCGCTGTGACTCTCAGTGCCTGATGTGTTTAAATTTGCAGCTTGTTTAATTTGGCTACTGTGCATTTTTAATTTTGAGCCCAGTAATGTATCTTTGGTCACTGTTAATGCACTAATGGCAAGTCTTTTACCTTGTCGATTTCAGAGAATTCAATTCGCTCCTCCAGCGTGCAGCTCCGACCAACGGGGGAGATGTTGAGCATTCCATTCCTGAACTCAATGAACGTTCCCCTGCCGGGCAAAAAGGGACATTTTACTTGTTGAGAGGACTTAAATGAGGCTGCCATTCGTATAGCCAGGAGCTAATCCTGCATAACAAATCAAGGAATTTTACACATTTGAAACAAGACTGAAGATTAAAGACAACAATGGTGTTTTAGCTTTATTACTACACAGAGATCACGATGATGCAGGTTTTTTCCTGCTTCAACTGGTCAGGGTGGATGAATTACCAGAAATACCAGAAAATCAGGTCAAAGGTGTGTGTGTGTGTGTGTGTGTGTGTGTGTGTGTGTGTGTGTGTGTGTGTGTGTGTGTGTGCATGTGTCCACCTGGGAGAGAAAGTAACTTGTGGCCTGACTGTTTCTTAAGATTGGTCAAAGTCTCACCTTTTCTTTGGCAGCTTGATGAGTCCCATGTAGCTGAGGCAGAAGTTGATGAGGTCCTGCAGCAGCTCCTCTCCGATCTGGTTCTGTATCGCCTAATGGGACGAAAATGCACTTGACGGGCTGTGCTCTGTCTTATTCATGTGACAGGTGACTGAAATTGATAACATTTGTTCCATTTGCCCTGAAGATCTGGCTTGTCGAGACACAACAACACAACCCGGTTCATGAGTTACATCATTTATTTTATTTATTTTGGGTTAAACATACGTTTCATACAATCATGGGGACAAATGTATTTTTCTCCTAATAGATCATTTATTATACTAGCAGATATTGTTAATGAAGATGGGACTGAATGTTCACTTACATGTTTTGAGAGGAGTTTCCCGTCTTTGTATTGCACTGTCCCGTTCTCGGCGAAGACATAGTCAAACTTTTGCATCACTGCAAGAGAGGAGACAGATGGATCAGGGCTATATGTGCTCATTTGGTTCATTAAGACACACACACACACTCAAATAAATTAACACCAAGGCCTGAATATGGAAGAATGGAACAGCCTGCTATTTTTACCTGGTAGCAGATTACAGTGTATGTAACACTGCCTGGAAAAGCTAAGTTTAATCTCTCTGACCTTCCCAGTCACTTTAGCCTGTAACTGCCCTGCAAACAACGCTCTACACTATTAAAAACTGCCTGGTTTCACTTTACCTTCAATAACACAGCAGTCACATGCAAAACAGCACAATGCAGCATTAAAAAGGCATGTAGAAGATGAATATAAAATAACGGCCGGACCTTGTGTGACAAATAACAATAACATATTCCTCTCACTGTGTTATTGGCATGAACATTTTGTGTCAGGTACATTATACTGTAGCAGCAACAACGATACCTGCTGCAAATGCGTGCATGACAAAGTATGAAAAGGATTCAGCTTTTAAACACACTTGGCAAGGTTAGAAAACCAAATGGCTCCTTCTTGGCTCAGCCTCTGCCCTTCAATTGGACCGTAATATTTACAGACAAGTTTCAGCCTGCCCATGACCATACAATATGTTAACTCAGCTGGGAAGTTGTTGTCACAGCAGTGTGAGGGCCAGTGCGCTAGTATGTTTTGGCAGCATGTCTGGGTGACATAGATTGATAGTAAACCATAGTGTACGACTGGAGTTTAACCTGTGTTTGTTTATGTTAATTTTTTAAACTGTGGCTCCCAGGTGCTGTTACAAAATGATCTTGAGACATTCATGATGAGTGGAAAGGCAACAAGAGACAGTTATTAGCCCGGCCTCCCGCATTGCGATATTGATAAATGAAAAAAAGGGTGTTCAGTCTTGTGTTATCATCCTTTTTTTTATATTGTACACGTTATAGCAATGTGCACAATGGCCTACATCCCACATTATTCCCAAGGACCATCATCTCTGCTCCACTCTCAGTGGACTGGTGTCCAATTAGGCAGAAAGCACATTGAAAAGGTTTAGGTCATGCAGTGTGACCCAGTTGTGTAAATGGTACAGCATGCAGTGAGTAAACCCTACGTGGTTCAGACAGGAGGAGGACTGCTTACCATCATCGCCCTCCCCGAGCTGCTCAGCAATCTTGGAGTAGTCGGACCCTCCCACGATGCCGATCTTCACTTTCCTCCGCAGGGTCTGGAAAAACTCATCCAACTGTGGGTCGATTTTCTGCAGATTACAGGAAAAATGCACTGCACATTATCGCTTTGTGTTAACTGGTAAAAAAAACACAAACAAATGTGTGTTATTGAAGCATCATAACACAGAGCAGAGAACAATAGACAACGCCACAGAATTTGCCTTTGTGGTATAATCATTTGACCGGATTTCCAATTGTTTTAGCATATGGAAGCTGTCAGCTGCACCACATTATGTAATACACACACGCACACACACACACACACACACACACACACACACACACACACACACACACACACACACACACACACACACTAGTTTACCTTAAATGAACCTGAACGTTCACACTCAATGGACTCATAGACAAAGGAAAGAAAGAGGCAGAAGGACGAAGCAAAAAGCATCACACATGGACTGAATAATAGAAGAGATGTTTTATGCTTTAAATCTTACATAATTTACAAAAATACCCAAAAACTAGGTTGAGAAAAGAGGCATGTATCTCAGATTCTCTTTAATATATATATATTTTTTAAATCCTCTAATTAAAGCCCACGTGAGGTGACTATCAGGGTAGTTTTTATGTGTGTTGTGACAGAACTTAAATAGACGTCAGATTGGGAAGACACTCATCCTCTCCCTGAAAATAATCCAGGGGCAAACTGTGAAGGCAGAAGGGCGAGAGGAGCAGGATCTGCAGAGAAGCAGGGCGCTATTACGAAATTTTATGATAACCAATAACCTATAATATCGATTTGGATGGGAGTGAGCTGCTCACCTCTCTCGGTGCTGTCAAAGTCCCGTCCACATCAAAAAGGCAGAGGATGTTTCGGTCGGACGAGAAGCCGTTTGATTTCTCCATTTCTTCTTCTCTTCGAGTTTTCCTTCGTTACAAATTGCGCGTGTCACAGGTTCACGCTCGTGCAAACAAACACGTAATAATACACATTCACGTGAAGGAGAAAATAATCAAAGTATCCAGCAGCCAGGGCAAATATCCAAACAAATAGGGTTTGAAGATGGAAATTAAAGATGGTTAAATGAAATCTCCTCGTGCACTTATTCTTCTTAAGCTTCTTCTTCGTGTCTACAGTCCCGCTGTCACGGCTCAGCTCGGATCAACCGGGTTGACCGAAACCGTCAAGCTCAACAAACACGGCCCGTTTGTACGTGTCTCGTATCTTTTGCAACACTGTACGCTACACCAGCAACAGCCAATCACAGCCGGGGTGCTGCGAGTGGGCGGGGCGCTTCCGTCAGGAGCAAACTGACCTTTTGCCTACAAGAGAAAGAGTGTAAGTGATGCAGAACAGAAACAGACCAGGAAACAACTGAGGATGAGTCGTATAAACAGTGTATTTCTGGAGTAGAGTAGTACCTTATTTGTCAATGAAGAAACGCCAGAGGGACTTAGTACTCATGAATAAAAATCATGCATGAGAATAAGGAAAGCAAAATACAAATCAGTTGTTTATCAACAGATCTAAAGGAAAGGATTCGACTGGTTTGAAAAGCAATAATAATAATAATAATTATTATATATATATAATATATATATATATATATATATATATATATATATATATATATATATATATATATATATATATAATAACTTCTCTTCATTCGTGAGTTACAGAGATTTTGTAATTTTCTTCTGCTGTCTCACTCGATAGATCATGTGTGGCCGGCTCTTGCTTTTACGTTTGAGATCTTAAGAAATAATGAGAAACACAAATAAAATCCCCTGATTTTATGATTATTTTTTTTTTAGAGGTTTTATAACACATTCTAATTTGTAAAAGGTTTTGTTACGTTTCATAGAAAATGATATGCAACAAAGGTATAGTTGTTTTACATTCACCAGACTATATTTTTTATGGTTTTATTTTTAAGTCAGTCAGACCTCTTCAGGCTCAGGCTCGTTTATACGAACCCACGCCTGTATTTAATTTCAATCTCTATATCTATATTACTTTGCAACAGTGGCAGCTTAGCAGCTGACAGAGAACTTCTGGTTTACAATGAGACTTCAACTGACGTTGGTGCTGATATCAATACTGATGCTGACGTTGAGGGTAAACAAGGTGACATAGGAACGCCTTTCATTAAGAGATGACACATAATTACTGCATTAAGTGACACATGTGAAGTACATATAGCTGTGATGAAGATAGGTATTATTTAGAGGTGGAAGACCCTCATTAGCTAAACTCTGATAGTACTGATTAAGATGCACCAAACCAGCCCAACTGCTTTAATTTGCTGCATCAACACCTAAACAAATACAAAAAAATGTTGACCATCCCTTTCCCTCCCACTGCCTTTCTCTCCATACACCAAAGGCCCTTCTCCTGGTCTGTGCGCCAGCACAAACACCCCCTGTCGCTGGAATAGTGCAATCATTTGCAGAAGCAGGGCTTTGTATGTATGCCAGTGTTTTTTTTTTAACACACTCAGAATGGACAGCAATCGGACCGTGCGGAGACATCTGCTGGATCTGATTAGATTAGATTACATCATATATAACATGCCTATATTAGATGAGGTTAGATAGATCTGTTAGGAATATATCATGTACATTTGATTTGATTCAATTCAATTAGGTTGGAAATAAAATAAAATAGATAATCCTTGATTGGTGGATTATATTATGAGATGAGATAATTGTGGCACTTGATTTAATTTGATTGTGTTAGATCACCTTTCTGTTAGACTGCACTCCCTGTGTCTGTGACAAACACTTTGTTTTAAATAAAAGGCATCAAAAACACACTAATCCTTTCAGAAACAACTCAGACAGTTCAAAGTCTGACAGGCGACTCACAGGTGCGAGCGGTTAAGCAACAAACAGTGACGCACTGCACGCAGAGCTGCGCCTTTTTGTATAAAAAACACTCAAAACAAAAGGTTACGTGGCATTTTGTATTAAATGATACTGAATCTGTATTTATAGAAGCAACTCAAATCTCAATTGAATCAATGAAGTCAGCACCATGATACTTTCTGTGCATGAGGAAAATTGTCATTTCACAATTCCTAGCAAATCTTTTCTGGTGGTGTCTTATAAATCCATGGGACGTTGGCAGCTTTTTGATCCATGTAAGCAACACATCCACAAGAGGGCAGAATGGCAGTGAGACAGAGATGGCACCGCTCTAGAGCGGTATTGTGACTCATTGAATTACGGTATACCAGGCAATTACCCTAATCCAGAAATCTCTTGTTCTTGGAAATAAGAAATACTTTGTTTTGTCCTCAATCAAGTTTTGTCAAGTTTTGTAGTGTTGCAAAACTACACAAAACTTGATTGAATTCTTTAATAAGATATAAAGGAAACACTTTGTAGGATTCTTGCTGAGGGCACTTTTGCAACAGGTGACTTAATACTGGCGCCATAAATCACTTGTATGTTTTATCTTTTCCGCATTTCATAGCAATCATAAATCACTACTCCGTGGACATGAGTTTTAGTATAAGTGATAGTGTCAGAACACAAACCAATTTGACCCCTTTTTGGGTTCAGTACATACATATATGTCACATATCTTTGCATAAAAGGTACCATTATATATTTAGTTGCATTTTAATCATGTTGACAGACCTTTTGGCATTTATGTCTGGTTTCAGAGTTTGTTTCAGTGTCAAAGTCAAAACATTTGGTGTCTATAAAGTTAGGTAGTCATTTATGTGCGTGATTTATTAGTAAGATGCCAATTGATATGGTAAAATTGTACGAGGAAGGAGGCAGCTGAAGGCAATTATTGACTAATCATAAACAGACTAATCATTACCCTCTGAAATAATGAATATGCTTCTTTATCTGACTTCGACCTCAATCCTCAAGTCTCCGAAGCAGACGGGATCTTATATCTTTAACCTTTTAGGCTTTAAAAACAGTGGTGTTGTCAAAACACCCCATGAATCCTTTAGTTAATCGGTATCTCAATTATTGACTACCTCAACCTGTCCCTTTGTCCCAGGCTCATTTGTTCCGACTGAAGACGTCAATCTTTAAAGAGACAGTCCACCCCAAAATAAAAAAAATACACATTTGCCTAGTTTTAAAGATGTTGTACATACAGATGTCTGGTATTCTCCCGGAAGAGCTGGGAGTTGTAATTTTTTTAACAAGAATAACAAGAAAAGATAGTGTTCATTGTGGATAGTATTTTTGGACACAGATTAATAAGCATTGGTGCCCATTTTGCATCTGTATCTGTACTCTGAGCTGATTTAATGTTTTGAAGAATTATGTGGTCTTTCACTCCAGATACCACACTACAGGAAACGAAGGGTAAAACTATGCCAAATATAATCCATGGTTCATAAAATCTGATGATTTCCATACCGGGATTAAGGCCCACGTTAACAAGATGGAAATAAATAGTCAGCTGTGGCGACTCCTAATGGGTACAGCTGAAAGCAGAAGAAAAAAATAACATTATCTATCTGCTTGTTATATATCACATGTCAAATTCAGAAGGGCGGTTTTATATTGCATCTGTGGAAACTTGCTGATCTTTGAAATACAGGTCACTGGGTTCAATAAACGTCTGAGTTCTTTTTGGGTCGAGGAGATGAAACACTCAGCAAGATAAAAATAACTTAAGAACGGACGAGATGTTCTTTCAAGATTAATTTGAAAATGATCCACAACTATGGTTTCTTCTAACCTCATATCTCATATGTATAAGTGTGAGCATGTGTGCATTATGTGTGCACGTGTGCATTGTGTGTGTGCGTTGTGTGTGTGTGCGTGGCCTTCATGCTCACAGGTGTGGGTGCTTTGTGGGTTGAGCTGAAGGCCTCCATTAAAACAGCACTCTTATCTACCTTCATGCAGAGGGGAAAGTGCTCACTTGGACCCATTTTCTCAGACTAACAACAACAGCCACTGTTAACAGCATTCAGTTGCTATTAAACAGCCACGGTGAGACAATAAAACAAAGAGTCTTGTTCCTCTTAACCAGTTACCTTTTCCTCTGCCTGAGAATAAGCCAGGGTGTGTTGAGACGGAAAACCTCTTCACATGAAGCGGTAATGGGTCTAAATGGCCGTGTGCCCCAAGCCAACCGTGCTATTACGACGTCATACGTGTGTGTTTGTTTAAGACGTTTACGACCCTGTAAGGTGGCGGCCAGACAGGAAGCTGACTGATGATGAATTGTACTGGAAAGACATGACGTTTTGTTTGGAAATGTTGAGTTCAAATGTGTAAGAACATTGTTTGTTTTGGGTGGTAGAACCATACAGCGTAATCATGTTGTGGGTTTTGGTGGAAATTTCAAATTTATTGAATAAAAGGAAATAGCACGATACATGATCTTCTTCTTTTGTTCACCATGTACGCGGCAGAGCTTTTGGAGGGATGATTGAAGCTTATTTCAATTCAGTGACACAAATGTCATGTAAATATGATTTTTGAATCTGAATGATCGTAATTGAAATTCCTCTTCTTAGAAGTGAAGCAAAGAACATAAAAAAGTGTGAGAAAGACAATTCAATCATAGAGTGATAAAAGAGTCGGACACCAGCGAGATTTAGGACTGGCAATAGGACCGCAGTGTGTTTGTAGAAGATGTGTGACGAGGACAGACTGATAGTGAGACAGACAGATACTGAAAAAACTGTAAAAGATACAGCCATCCCATTTAACAAGTCATGATCAAATAAACTATTATGGCAACCATTTGATGAAAGTATTAACATTGTGTGCAGTGGCAAATGATTCCATCCAAAATCTGAGATTACATGATATTGCATTTCTTTGATAACATGATGACTGTTAAGATGGATGTGTGAGCAGGTAAAGGTTTGTGTAAACAAACATGCCAGCATGTGAGGCAGTGCCTCAACATACGATGCATTCACAATGATCATGCTAACAAGCAGATGTCAAGTAAGTTCATCATCTTGGTATTTTCACCAGCTGGTGCTGTTTTGAAGATACCAGAAATGTATTTGATGCATTTCATTGCAACTTTAGAGGCTCTCTTCTATCAAAACAAATACAATTAAACAGTACTGGTGGCGCACTCACACTTTTCATTCGGTTTTTACAAAGATTAAAGCTGCTTTCCTCAAAATGTGGTGACACTGGTTTATGAGCAGTTTGGCCAAGACTTTTACAGGCTTCATCCACCCTGCTTTTATAGCAGACAATATTTATCACCTCCACACAAGCCTTCACTTTTATTGCCTCCTCTGACCTTTGCCCCTCTCCCTATGCAAGCTTTCCCCCGCCTCTCCTTTGAACAAAGAGTCCCCAGAAATAAACTGATTGTGTAAAACTAAGGCAAAATAGTATTTTAACTGATTCCACTGTCTACGTTTAAGTTGTTTTTTTTCCGCACATGTACAATTATTCTGCTGTTGTCCAATTAAGAGCCGGAAAAGTCTGTGGTGTTTTATTCTTACACTTACTGCAGGTTATTACCAACAGATTAGTCACTACAAAAATGTAAATTTGTAAATAATCTTTGATGTTATTCAGGCAGGAGATGTAATGTGGAGGCAGGCCTGAACTTCATGTTTACACACAGGATGATTTATGAGCTAAATAAGTTTCTAAGTGAGCTGTCAGTCCAGATGGAGTGTGGGAGTCTTTCCTGCCCTGCCCTCCGTTTGAATGGTGCACCGACTGTCACTTGACTGTTGTTCATTAACGTATGGAGGACAGGTAGACCAGACCATACCAAGGAGGAGGATTATTGATCTCAGGCTTGAGAGGAACAACTGGTGTGAAACCTGCTATCGATTCTTTTGTATTGGTTGTGTGGAAACACCAAAGTTTCTTTTCTTCTGTTTTATCTGCATGCTGGACAGTGAACAGAGACTCCTGCCTATTCACTGAAGAGTCCTGTTCACGCTTGTTTTTGGACCTATATCGTCAGTTGAGAGGATTTGTTCAGGCGGACGAATGTAAAAACCTGACTTCGGCCTCTGTTTGTCAGGACAGGGTTTTGTAGCTTTGACATGTAGAAACTTTGGAATAGACACAGACTTCTGAGGGAAACAGGAAAATCTCACAGACCAACATGTACAGCTCACAAAGTTTGCCTTACCTGGGAGTGTTAATAGTGGCGGTGGTTGGGAACATGCTGGAAGACTGTTTGTCATCGAACCATACATACACCATGAATGTTGTGCTGGTGGAGGACAACACTTATGGGTGGAGTCGACCATTTGTTCAGGCGGCCGTGGAACGAGCCATTGAACAGGACAAGCAGGAGAACGATAACTGTGGTAAGGACTGATAGTTCACAACTAAGACTTTATAGACAAATGGAATCTGATACAATACGCAAACAAATAAATAAATAATAAAAAAACTAATGGTTTCCAAAATGAAAAAGATTAAGATAAATCAAATCAAGAATTTAATGATCAGTTCTGTCACAAGGAGCCAACGTTGTTTTTTGAGGCAAGTGAAAGATACATTTTAAATAGATGAAAGTGAAGTAGAAGCTCCTCGAAAACCTTTAAAACTTTAAAAAACAACAAAGTCAAGATGGTTTATAAATGTATTCATTATTTCTCGGCATCCTGTTGAGCAAGAAGAGGGTTTATTGCATCACCACTGTGTACATGATGAAAGAATGCCGAGGATGATAAACAATTTAAATGTGATTTAAAAACAAAATCTGCCCAAAATTTTCTTTAAATTATTCATGAATCCACGTTGGTTGGGTGAAGCTTTTTATAGATAATTACCTTTTTATGACTAGATTCACAAAATGATTAGACTTTATAACTGAATTTCAGACTTAATGTACCTTGATTAAAATACACCTGTTATTAATTAAAACAAATTAAGATCAAATCAATTAATCAAATTTCACACATCATTTATCTTTTTTTTAAACACTTAATCAACAAATACATGCCACCAGTGTGTTTCTCAAATATGGACGATATACTTTTCTACATATAAACTTTCAACAGAACTAGAAACTCTTACCATAAGTACCCGTACAATAACTTTGCCTCAACCAAAGACATTGCTGTTTTTGAGGCGAAGAAAGAGCTTCTCTTGTGATAGATGCAAAAAACATGTTTTATACACTGAAAATAATCCAGCACAGTCTCCTTACATTCTTTCTTGTTTATCTTAACATGTGCAGAGATAAATGTAACACACTGACAATTAGCAGTCTTGAGTCAGTCTTGAAGTTGTTCATGGCATATTTTCCCAGTTTGGCGGATTCTAGATGTTTCCACCTAATGTTAGTGCTCAGCTACAGGCTGAAAATTGTCTGTGAAAAATCTCTTTTCTGAACTCACAGAAACTCTTCAGACGTATCATGTATGTATATGTATACATGACATGTCTGATGAGTATATACCCGTACAGAAAAGAATAATTTCAAATCAAAAGTTTGTTATTGGCAGTATCGATACTGTTGAAATATGACCACGGTGTCTTCAAATGTGTCCTATTCATACATCAAGAAAGCTAAATACAGCTAAATGCAGCATAAACCAGTGTTCTCTAACCACCTTGGGACAAGGTCTACGTATTTTTATACGTAGATCTGTTCCCACTAGAACAAACTTCCTTAAATTGATTTTTAGATTTAAAGTGTTCCTTGTTAACTAAACACACACACTTCACAGTTTTTAATTGGAAAGCCATAATGAAGATATTATTATTATTTGTCTTATCATCGACAACCGATGATGACCTTAACTCTTACTCCTATCCTCTTGCCCCCCAATCATCTTATTATCAAAATATACACTTTGTAATATTCAGCATGGTTCTTGCTGCTGCTGTAAATGCAAAGCTGCATTTACCCCAGTGGGCGATAAAATCAGTCTAATCTAATCCAACTTCACCAGGCCAAAAAAATTAATGAACAATTTTTTGATATTAATAACTCTTATCTTCTTTCCATGACTCAAGGTTTAGACTTCAAGTTGACAGCTAACTACAACGGCTTTAACACCTCGTTGTACAACCGGCAGGGCTGTGGCAGCAGCACCTGTGAGGGAGTGGCAATACTCAAGATGCTGCATGTGAGTGTGGTCAAAAGGTGTCAAAAGATGAGATGGCTAAAGAGTGTTAAAAGTGTTCCTGCTAGTGCAGCCCTTAAAGTCAAACCCATCAAGGGTATTGTGGTAAAATGTTTGATGTGAAGACGCAATGAGAGGATTTGTGAAATAAGGGAGCTATTGTTAAGAGTGATTAGGGATTAAACCTTTCTGTGTGGTTAAGTGCACAGTTATAACATTGTAAGTTGCCTTTTCTTGTGGTTTGGTCATGTATAATCCCAAGATTACTCTTTAGCAGATACAGTTACGTGTCAATTGCACCATGACAGAATCAGTGTCCTGACTCACTTAAATGTTGAATTAGAAATAAATCATTTCGTCAAACTATTTCCACGACAGTCACAAAGGCTCAAATGTCAATCGTCAAAAACTTCAATAGAAGTAATTTGTCAGTGCCTAACAGTCAATGATAAACAACCTCTTTGAAGACTGACAATCTTGCACCAACAATATCGCCATTGCAGGGGTTGCCATCACAGTAGTAGATTCCCGGGCTTTAAATACAGCATAGTAAGTGACACACAATGCCTCTGTGATGACAGAATAAGTGCATGCACTGTATCTTTCTGCAGAGTAAGAATGAGGTTGGATGCGTCATGCTGGGGCCTTCCTGCACTTACGCCACCTTCCAGTTAGTGGAGTGAGTATCTGTTTCTGTTTGATAATCTACCACCAAACAACTGACTAATTCTGACTTTTTAACCCCCATTATCCACCTTAGTGATGGAATTGGCCTGAACATAAGCATTCCCATCATCTCTGCTGGGAGTTTTGGCCTCTCGTGTAACTATAAGCCCAAACTGACCCGAATTCTGCCTCCAGCACGCAAGATATCAGACTTATTATACAACTTCATGATAACAGTCTTGCCATTTAAGCATTATTGGAATCACGTCTACGTCTACAAGAAGTCCACCAACGTAACTGAAGACTGCTTCTGGTGAGACAACACAGGCTGCGATTCACTTGATTGTTCTGCAGCTTTGTTCAGCACTAAAGCATGTGTCACTTTTTGGTTTCTCCTCCTCGCTTTTTCTCCAGGTACATCAACGGTTTGGAAGCACCCTCTGCCACCTTTGCCACAAAGACAAACAGAGAGATGTTGCGTGGGGAGGACGATCTGATAAAAGCTCTCGACTCTAAGAAAAGACACAGCAACAGTGAGTATTTGGTTTGTCTGTTTGAGTTATATATCAACACATCAAGCGTGTCATTTTTTCAACCAAGCTTGAAATCAAAAGGAGTATGTTCATCTGAAAAACATAATCAAATATCTACATATATGGATGAGTAAACTAACTAATCTGGACAGTAACAACATTAGTGTGCATGGAGTGAACAGGAAATTACTCTGGGTCAAATTCTAGTAGTACAGTCAATGGGAAAAATATTAGCCAAATTGTTCCAGGAACAGTTAGTGCTAGTGTGTGTAATGTAAACTCCTGTATGTTTAATGTGTATCTACAACTTGCCAACTACGTAGCATGAAGTTAAACTGGAACAGATCGGAGAAGAAGGAAACTTCAGCTCAAGGCCGGTCTCTAATATACACCTGATTCAAATGATGCCTGCACCAATACTCTCTGCAGTTGAGGCACTAGTCACTACATCATGATAATTTATGGTAGTTAAGTTATTTTCAATGACTAGCATAACTAGAATGATATTTTTCTAAGCTAGGTTAGCACACCCACAGCCTAATCATATTAATTTGAGCTACATATTTCTACTCCCAGAGTCGAGGTAATTTAGCCTGCTTTTCTGATTTTTCCTCTTGGATTGACGCTCCAGACCAAAGTACTAAATGGGAAATACTACTGAGGAAGTTGGGGCAAGGTGTGGGAATGTGTGTGTGTGCGCCAACGGTACTAAAAATATTTTTTGCTCTTGGTCTGTTGGTGAGTCGGTTGGTCCACCACTTTGGTCCAGAGTAAAATATCTCCTCAACAAAATGTTATAAGTGGATTGCATCACTTATTGTACAGATATTGATGTTTCTGGAAGGATGAAACCGACTTGGTGATCCACTGACTTTTCCTTTATATCCACCATGAGTTTGCAAGTTGCTCGTCACCAGCCCACTTTTTGTTGTGAAATATGTATGAGACCAGCTTGTTGTTGTTGTTTTAAAATACAGTACATATCTAACTCGAACACTGAAAGTCAATCGGAACCAGACTTATGAAGTATTGTACATAGTAACATTGGAATAATGGAGCCAGTGCTAAAATAAGTTGTTTTAAAATGTTCTATTGCAGTTTTCATCTTTTGTGGGGGCCCTGATGACATTGTTTCAATAAAAGAGAAGGTGGACAAGATTGATGAAGACATCATATTCATTCTCCTTGATATTTACAAGTAAGCCTGTCTATGATGACACCATTTTGCCCTTATGCTGTGACCGAGTTTCACAAGTCTTTTCAGTCTAAAACAAGAAATCAGAATAAACTGTAAAATAAGATTGACTGTTCATAGTGACACCGTTTATCTTCCCACAGCCCTGAGTATTACGTCAACACAACATCCAGTCAGGCTATGCAGGATGTAGTAGTGATCACTCTGCCAGAGAGGAACTACATCTATGGATCAAACTCAACATACAACGACACGGTAAGCAACATTTCAAACAAGACTGTGTCGGGAAATGATTCTTGCACCTTTGACTGTTTGGTCTATCTTTCCATCTAACGGACAGATCAATGACTATGTGGCCGGGTACCATGATGGGGCTCTGTTGTTTGGCAAAGTGCTCAGAGAGAAGATGCTCAGCCAGCGAGAAAACAGAACCGATGATGTGCCTCTGGATGACAACCCTTTTGTTAATGTCTCCTTTGACGGTGCGTATGATCAGTGACAGCTCAAGGTTAACAGTACAATAAAAGGAAGAGCTTTTAGCTTTTGGTGATGCAGTTGTGAGAAGATGTGAAAACTATTTGGCACTATGCGTACAAGGATGTCTCAGGTTCAGGTTGTTGTGTTGCACTATAGAAAGTGTAGTAGTGTTATCTTAAAGATTTTCAATGGGATGGGTGAATGTTTCGCTGATTTCGACAATGTGAATGAGGCCGCGAGATTTCAGAACGAGACTCCTCAGAGAAAGATCTGTAGGCAAATCTAAAGCAAAGGCAAAGACTAGACATTACGTTTACAGAATTTTGGACACATCCGCAATAGAACTTTTGTAGCTGATTTAATAACATACAATTATACATTAAGATTGAACCACGTCGGAAATAAAAAATGCTTTCTTCATTGTGTGTGTGTGCATACGTGTATTTATCTTTGTGTTTTTCAAGCAGGTATGGGAGGACACTATGTGCTTGATGAGTATGGGGACAGAGATGTTAACTTCTCTATGATTTACACATCAACCGTCACTGGCGAGGTGAGACAATTCTCCGTTCAGCAGTTAGCACAGTGTCAATGTGAACATTTGTTTTTATACTTTGCCTCGGTCTCCCTCTAGTACGAAACCCTGTTGATGTTTGACACATCGCAAAATAAAACCATAGTGGTAGACACAAACCCCGCCCTGATCTGGAACGGTCACCTACCTTCTGACGTGCCAAAAAATCCAAATGGTAAACACACACACATCTACACAAACACACTCACACACACACACACACACACACACACACACACACACACACACACACACACACACACACAGCACACAAAACCTCATAAAATTGTATTATTTCGTAGTTCTTATTCCCGGTACAACTGTTTGTGTGTGTGTGTGTGTGTGTGTGTGTGTGTGTGTGTGTGTGTGTGTGTGTGTGTGTGTGTGTGTGTGTGTGTGTGTGTGCTTCCAGACTTAGATATGCAGGACGTGATTGTGATCGTTCTGAGTCTCAGTGTTGTTGTGGTGACAGCCATCGCTCTCATCTTCTACAGGTAAACGGCTGCTGCATCACACTTGCTACATGTAGAGCTTTAGCATCAGTAAAGCTGCATTCAGAGACCCGGAAGATATACAACACTTTTGAGTGTAAATTCTTGGTGACAAAATGTTTTTGATGTTGGATACCAGAAGAAGTACTTATAAATAAAATTTGGTCATTGTGGCGTATAAATGAAGTGCTTTGATGCACTCTGAAAGCAAAAGAATGTTTCTACAAACCATGTGCCGTATGCATGTTTTTACTGTGTGTGTGTGTGTGTGTGTGTGTGTGTGTGTGTGTGTGTGTGTGTGTGTGTGTGTGTGTGTGTGTGTGTGTGTGTGTGTGAATAATTTTAGGCAGAACAGGAAAGATCGTCTGATGCAGAAGAAGTGGTCTCACATCAACCCACATCTGATTGGTCCACTGGACGAGAAGGAGGTCTCACTGAAGGTAAGCAGCCTCATCAGTCAACTGTCAACCCACATGTTTAATGTCTTGGTGGCCTATTATTTGCATAGGATCCCTTTGCTTATTAGTTGCTCGTTCACACCTATACTGTTCAGTTCATGCCACCGGTCTCTGATTGTGGATATGATGGTGTGTGTTTATTCGGCAGTCAATCAAACAAAACCTCTGCGCTGTTGAGAAAATTTGTGTATTCTCTGTCTATGAGTGGTTGCTCATGTTTAGTGATACGCTGAGCTGCCCCTAGTAGCCTGATGGTTGGAAATGAGTCTAAACCTGTCTAAAACAAGATCTAGATTTCCTCAGCAGGTCTCATGTATATTGTGCAGCGCAGTGTTCTTCTTTTTTAGGTCGGTCTTGGTTAGTGCATCTGCTCTGTTGTACAGAAACTCAAAGACCACTCAGCAAGAACCGTTGACTCTTTTAGTAAAACATTCTTGAGATACCATCATGTCAACAGCTAAAGTTATATTTAAAGATGCAATGTACAGGTTTCAGGGCATTAACATAGCAGCACTCAACAATGATCAATGTAAAGATCTGGAGGAGTAATGTCTTCCTCAGCAGAGAGCACCTCTGTGTGTGGTGTAATCCCATCTTCTCCCTGCTAATGCCGCCATCCCGACTGCAAGTACGTTACCAGGTTATCGAAATTGCAAAGTTTCTTGATAGACTTTTTCCTTACCTTGACCAAATCTGTCATCCGTCAGGCTTTGGAAGTTTACAGAGTTCTATACTTTTTTTTTTAACATGATGCATACTCAAAATTTGATGAAATCATATTTAACAAGCTCAGAATATGAAATTATATAAGTGTGTGTGTTTGTGTGTGTGTGTGTGTGTGTGTGTGTGTGTTTGTGTGTGTGTGTAACAGATTGATGAAGATAAGAGGAAGGACAGCACTTTCTTCAATCATCGAGGCCGCTATGACAAAAAGGTAACTTCCAAAATTTCATATTTAGTCTTAAAAAGAACAAAAAGAAAGAGATGATGATGTATTTTCCCTCACCGTTTAAATGTGTCTTATTTCTCTGTGTTCTTCAGCCAGTGATCTTGAAAGAGTTGAAACAGACAGACGGAGACTTCACGGAGGACCAGAGGATCGAGCTGAACACTGTAAGACACCCCTGTATCGATTTTACCTTCATATAAAACTCTTTTGGTAAACCTACCTCCACCTTTCTCCCCTCTTGTAGCTCCACATCAAAACAATCTTTCTCCTTAAATTCATGCAGTTCTTACACTACATGCTTTTGGATGGATAAAGATAATGATTTCTGTCAGTTTAAAATGTTACGGCTAATGGATTAGATGTGGTGCTTTGACATTGTGATAAGACTAAAATATTGTGAATGAATGAGCATTTTCCTCTCTAACATTATATAAATTACATTTTTTACTACATTCATGTCTCTGGCTTTAGATGACACGCATCTTTCTGATCTCATAGCAGTAAAAGTGTTGCCCAATTATTTTTTAATGAAAAACCCTTTTTGTTCCACTTCCCTGCCCCTGCCTCTGTGTTTCAGCTGCTGCGTATAGATTACTACAACCTGACAAAGTTCTACGGCACGGTGAAGTTTGAGTACGGTGTGTTTGGGGTGTTCGAGCTCTGTCAGAGGGGTTCCCTCCGGGTAAGAGCTTCACTCACACAGTACTCTTTCCCTTCAATATCAGATCCTGTTTTTTTTAACATCGCAAGATAGGATATCTTTATCATGAACTACTATGCTTAACTATGCTTAACCTGTATAATGTGTCCCAAGATAGTCTCATCATTGTGTAAATTTCAATGCAGATCTGGATCCACATACAATATAATAAATTAAAAAAGATCACTTTTATTCAATTAACATAACAAATTCAAAGAACGTTGTGATTTATAGTCTTGTTTTGCTGTTTGGCTGACTGAGATGCTTTGGGAAAAAGACCTTGCTTTTTGTCATAGTACCTGTTATTTCTCCCCCATAGTTATTGCTTGTATCTTCTCTCTCTTATCTTCCTTAGTATTTTACATAATATCTGCTTGTTTTACCTTTTAAATTGATTTGAAAGCTTTTTAAGCCTCCATTGTGAATCCTGCAGCAGTGCATTCAACCGCATCGTTACTCTGGTGCAATGATGATCCGACTTTACGTCATATTACATGATTACGTATGGACCAACTTGTTTATGACGGCTCAGTGTTCTTCCCTTTTCACTGCTCACAATGACTTTACTGTTCATTTGATAAGTCATTGACACAGATTTTAAGGAGCACTAATGGTGTGTGTATGAATGCACGTAGTCACACACACACACACACACACATGAACTTGTTTACCTGTTTTCCCCGCAGTACATTCTGAATGACAGGATCTCATACCCAGATGAAACCTTCATGGACATGGAGTTCAAGATATCAGTCATGTATGACATAGCAAAGGTATTGTTTGTTCTTGTTACCAAAGGTTTTTGTCCTTTATATAAACAATGTACCCAACAATAACAAAAACAGTTTTCTGTCTCTCAAGGATTATTTTCCTTTAGTGATATTTATTCAAATTCAACAGCATTTTCTGAATGGACATGGCCGTGATTGTTTGACAATCTTTTGCCTCAGTGTATTTTACTCAACCTCACTCACAATGCTTTTAAATTAGAGTGGAGGGATATTTTACACAACAACTCTGTATAACCATCCTAGTCACTACTGTCCTCCTACTTTGTGTATGTACAGGGCATGTCCTATCTCCACTCCAGTAACATTGAGGTCCATGGTCGCCTCAAGTCCACCAACTGTGTGGTCGACAACCGCATGGTGGTCAAGATCACTGACTTTGGCTGTCACACCATCCTGAGGCCAGGCAGAGGTCAGTTTGACATCATCACTAAGGTCAATTTTTGATAGAAACACTGAGAATAGTCATCCTCTCCTCTCCTTTCTTCTC
The DNA here is from genome assembly GCF_023055335.1 of Clinocottus analis. Taxonomy (NCBI): domain Eukaryota; kingdom Metazoa; phylum Chordata; class Actinopteri; order Perciformes; family Cottidae; genus Clinocottus; species Clinocottus analis. The sequence continues at coordinate 4,309,737 of NW_027175887.1, read as the reverse complement.
CTCTCCTCTCAGATGTGTGGACGGCCCCCGAGCATCTTCGTAAGGATGGGGTGTCTCAAAAAGGCGATGTCTACAGCTATGCCATCATTGCTCATGAGATCGTTTTGAGGCGGAGCCCGTTCTATACACAGTACTGCTCTGATCCTTCAGGTAGGCCTGAGTGATTTGGCACAGCATTAAGCTGAGATAAACAACAAAACTAAACGTACTCTGTGAGTGCACGACAGTTTACACACCTGCTCGCATTGATTGTCTTCATGTCATCCAATCCCTCAGAGAAGATCTACCGAGTGCATAATCCCAGTGGGATGGACGTCTTCAGACCGGACCTCACCTTTGACGGCGCATCAGAAAGAGAGGTCGAGGTAAGAGAGTCACAAACTCTGAGCATGGTGGTTTATAAAACAAAGCTGCTTAGACTCATCAAAGTAAGATAAAGAAAGCCATACACCCGCTCCCTCTCTTTGTCCGTGTGTATACAGCTGTTCATTCTGATAAAAAACAGCTGGGATGAAGACCCAGAAAGAAGGCCAGATTTTAAGAGAATAGAGGTAACTCTGGGAAAGATTTTCAGGTACGTCAACCCCACACATTTATTTAGTCAGACTTTCAATTATTTGAAATAGTGTTTGTAATGTTTTCCTTTGAAACAGTAACCTGCACAACCAAGCCAGTGAGACATATATGGACAACCTGATCCGTCGCTTGCAGATGTACTCCAGAACTCTGGAGCATCTCGTGGAGGATCGAACCTCTTTGTACAAAGCTGAGAGGGACAGAGCCGACCGCCTCAACTTTATGCTACTTCCTGGGTAGGCTTTGTCTCTGCAGATGTGTTACAGAGGGCGGCTGAAAACATGCTGCGCTGAGTTTTTTAAAATCTTTATTCCTAAAAAGGATCAAATGTTTATTGTTTAAAAGGCCCGAACTGACAAAGCAACAAACAAAGAGAGGAACTTTGTATTAAATATTTTTTTATTCATCTCATTTTCTTTTTCTTTTTTTTTCTCCGTTTTATCTTGATTGCTCATAAAAATTCATTGAATCCTTCAAGCAGGAGAGTTTTTGAAAGTTTTCTAGTTTTTCTTGCAAAAAATCTACAATGTGTACTTATTTCTACTGTGATTTAAAAACTTTCCTGATTTTTGTCCCTCTTTTGGTAATAAGTGTATTTCCCTCCTGTGGAGGCAACGAGCCTCCTGCTCAAGACAAAGCTTCACCTGCATGTGCATGTCATACTCCCTTAGCTAAATGTAACTGACAGCTATTTCAATTTCTTGAAAAAGCCATGAATTAACGTCAGTATTTTTCACTGTCCCTGCGTCTCCTCAGCCCAGTGGTGCGTTCACTGAAAGAGACGGGCAAAGTGGAACCGGAGCTGTTTGAGGAGGTGTCCATCTATTTCAGCGACATTGTGGGATTCACCACGCTTTGCCACTACAGCACCCCCATGGAGGTGGTGGACATGCTCAACGACATCTACAAGAACTTTGACAGCATCCTTGACCACCATGATGTCTATAAGGTACCTAAGTGTGAATTCATGCCAGCAGGCACTGGCAGCACAGCGGTGAAAGTTAAGCCCAGAGGATCTTAACTATGTTTTTCTGGGTGTGTTTGTTTTTATATTTCGAAGATTAATCTTGTGAGATAAAACTTAGACTTAGACTTGTTCGAAAAAACTCTGAGGTAGTTGGACTTAGACTTAGTGTTTTCATGATTATGGAACACAGCTGATGAGTTTGAAAAATGTAATGATAAAGCTATTCATCTTTTGTGTCTCAGGTCGAAACAATAGGAGATGCGTACATGGTTGCATCAGGTTTGCCCAAACGCAATGGCGACAGGCATGCAGTGGATATTGCCCACATGGCCCTGGACATCCTGGCATTTGTAGGGACTTTTGAGTTGCAGCACCTGCCCGGCATCCCTCTGTGGATTCGGATCGGTGTGCATTCAGGTAACAAAAAGTCCTCTTTTGTTTTATTTGATGCTTACTCTTGCCCATAAACTTCCTTTACATGAACAATGTATTAATTAATGGGCACAAATGGATTATAATATGCAAAACTGTGTTTTCATTATTGTATAATTACCTGAAACTAAGAATTGTTATGTTTTATATTATATTTATGTTTACACAAATACCCAAATGAAGTAGATTATCAAACACTATTTCATAAAATATTATAAAAGACTACATTTTATTACTACTTTAAAAATGTTTAACTCTCCTTTTCAATTTTATCAGTCCAAGCACATTATTTCCCATTTCTGTCCCACATTCTCTTAAATGCGAACAATGTGTGTACACATGGTTGTGGGAATGACTTTAAAACACTAAGTCAGTAAATGAAAGGAGTGTGTAAATAGTAACAGTTATGGATGTGAAAGTAATTTAAAAACACAGTAGGTGGCCGTAATATACTGTTACAATGCCAATAATTTAACTACAAGAAAAAAGAGAAAGTCTAAACCTCATGATGTTACTAACCTCTAGTGACTGAATCATGTAATGATGAGCCAAAGACAATTTTAAATCGTTTTGATCCATCCAACTGGAAATGATAAAAAATAAATAAGATAGTATTGCTTGTCTGTGTGTATTTGTGTGTAGGGCCGTGTGCAGCAGGAGTGGTGGGGAACAAGATGCCCCGCTACTGTGTTTTCGGCGATACAGTCAACACTGCATCACGCATGGAGTCCACGGGCCTTCGTAAGAGACAACAAGCATCTTAACACAGTCACAATTGGTGGTTCAGGTGCAGCTTCTGATCTTACGAGAGCTGAGGGTTTGACCCTTATGATTCTCCCTCGTGTCGCCTTTCCAGCTCTGAGAATTCACGTCAGCCAATCTACCATCAACATCCTGCAGAGGACAGACTGCAAGTTTGAGTATGAAGAAAGAGGAGAGACGTACCTGAAGGTGAGCTGGGTTTGCTTTGGCTTGTTATGTACTCATCAATCCAGGTGTTTACGTTAGAAGTCAACTGTACAGATAGTGGCTAATACTCTCATTCCCTTTGTGTCTGTGACCGTTTGTCCCTCGCCCTCAGGGTAAAGGCAAAGAGATGACGTTCTGGTTAACAGGAGTGACTGGGGGGAAGTACAACCTGCCGACACCACCAACAGCGTGAGTAAAGCTCTGTCTCCATTGTGAGAGATACACTCAATCCCAACATTTCCTTCCAGCTCACTAGTGATGTAAACTGTGTTCAGCTACAAAACAACAGTAAGCGTATTGGAAATTTGGGACACTGCATAATAAAGCAATGCATACATGTAATCAAGCATAACGTCATGTAATTATTACCCAGCTTAATGTCGCAGAAGCAGAAATTGTTCAAGCAAAACAGGGATTTTGGCCCTTGTGTCATATTAACATAATTTTAGGCACTTTTTGCCACATTTGCATCCATAGTCCAAAATAGTCCTCATGTTTACAGGGAGAACTTCCAGCGGCTCCAGCAGGACCTGTCAGAGATGATTGTGTCCAGTCTGGAGAACCGCGGAGTTGAGAGTGAAGGCTTTAAAAACAGGAAGACCCTGTCCACCAAAGTCCGTCGGGGAGAGACTAACAGCAGCCTGCAGGGGAACAGCCTGCCGGAGTACTTCCACCTGGCTGTCACTGACAACCCCAGTACCTACCTGTGATGAGAGGAGCTCTCTGTACAATACTGGCCATGAAGTAGACGTCACAGAAGTACATCATAGCCTGCACCTGTCTGAATCAGCACTGCTGGGTTTGTTCCAGTGACAGCGGAGCAGCCGTGGGACAAGCAGGCATGTGGAAAGTGAGACTTGTGTGTTGATGTAATGATAAACGGTCCAGCAACAGAGTCTCAGTTGTCTCAGTTGTCTCTTTAACCTTTGACGCTTCATCCTCTCAACACCCATCCTTCTGACACAAAATGATTTCTTTATTAGTCAATGTTTTGCTAAAAAGAAAAATACACCCTCAGACTTTTGTATATATCATTTAAGATCCTCTTTTATTGTGTGCAACTGACACATTTCGACACAACATTCTTGAGCTAGCATCACTGTAGCTGTGCACATCATTACATCTGCGCTGTTATTCATGGGAAAAAGAAAGGAACAAATGGCCAGAAAGAGTAGCAAACGCATATGCAATATCTGCCAGTGTTTATTTTGATCCGGTCACTTGGGGGCGCCAAAGTTTTACACTTTTACTCATACAAAGGCTATTACACCCTGAACTATTTTGGGTGTATTCTTTGTTTATAATGTTGCAAATAAAAACAGCATGAGCTCATGCCTTCTTGTAATTACCATAACCATCGCTGTCTCCTGCCCTGTGGACAATGATGAGTCACAGATAGTTATTGACACATGGATCTTAGTATGGGAGTCCTCCTTTTAAAGCCATTATAAACACAGCTTTCTCTAAAAGGAATCCAAATGTACTCTTCTTGACTTTACTTTGAACAGTTCTCTGTTTTTGTTTAGATGTTGCCTGCATGAAACGTATTGATTGAGAAAGTTTGACACAATTATTTACCATGTAAATACCCTTTTCTGCTTTTCCAAACTGTACTTGTCATAATGTAGCGGAGATCTGAGAATATTTCTCTTTCACACCACAACAATGCTACCTTGTTTTCAGAACATCAGTAATATCTGTAATGATTTAGGTATTGTGTTTTATTAAATGATGTTTGAAATATGGCACAAGATCAGAGCAGTTCTTTTGTTTGGTCTTTTAACAACACTTTGCAATAAAGTACAAGAAATTGTAACGGTCTAACATAGAATAATTGGACACCAATCTACAATAAAACACTTATGTTGCAGTGAAATCAAACAGCAGCAGTAAATTATTTCAAAAACACAAAAGAATGAAACGGTAGAGGTAGAAAAGAAAGATATCCAAAATTTGGATTCACTGAAAAGTCCCCACACTGAGTAGAGTACATGCAGTGGCGAAAGCCCTACACAGTTTTAGTTGTAACTAAGGCAGTGCCACCCATCTCTGTGGCAGGAAGTGGGATCCTGTGTTCCCTTGTGCTGCATGTAGGCAACCCTCTGACCCCATCTGTCCCAGCATGCTTTGCAAAGTCGCTGCAAGCAGTCAAACCCTCCTCCCAATTTGTGCCTGCTTGGGCCTCGAGGTGCAGGTGAGGACAGGGTGAAGGGGCCCATGATGCCCTCTGCAACCTCTCTGCGAGCAGTTGTTGGCTTTTGGCAGGTGGCTCTGTTTTCTGGAGAGGCTCCTGTTGCAATCCTGCGTCCTCTGCAACACAGACAACTGAAACATGAGCGTGCCACTGCATATATGAATGTCACTGAATATCCAGACTGGATTGAATATATTGTGTGATAGGATCTCTCTGAATACGTGTGTGGACTGAAATTGAGCCCTGATTACTGAACAAAATTGCAGATAGAATTTACTTTTAGCCAATATAACTACTTTATACAGTATAGTGTTGCAAAGAGAGAAAGGGAAGCCTGATGACCCCATAATACAGAAACCCCCATAGCATATGACCAAATGCCACACAATCCAATAGAAGAATATCCCCCATTTGTCCCGGACCTTCTAAAAAACAATAACACAATCAAGCAAACATCATAGTACATCACTGTGCAAGGTGCTTTCTAACAAGTACGCTAACTGCACAATGTTGCAAAATGAAAATCTAAGATTCGGAGATGTTGTATTGTATAGATACAAATAAAATGTCTATTGACTTTCATACACTTGTATTCATTCAGAGGGTCAAAAAGACTTTCTTTGGACAGCAATATGCAGAGGATGCCATCCAGTATGGAAATCTGATTTCTGATTCTATATTTTGTCGACTAGTGTAAAAAACACTTATAAACATTACAAGTCAAGCATCTGATTTCTACATTACATCACGTGTGAAACCACAATGACGTGTTTCACAACAAGTAAACTGGCAAAGCTGAACACCTCCACGCTGCTGATCTCATCAACAGTCTTGAGATTTCTTTCTTTTTATTTTACTGGGCTAAAACTGCACAGGAGCTGTATTCCAGAGGATTCAAATTATAGTCATTATCAGGTGGGCATATTTATTATATAAAGCACAAAAGTTACCAAGTTCAGAATAAGAAGTTTTAAAATATCTTTATGGTTACAATATGATGTCTCTGTCCACCACTCTTCCACATAACATTGGTCTGTGACTGAGTGGGAGCTTTTCTGCTGTTACTGCCCCTCTGCATGTCTTTTTGTCAGGTTGTGTTTTTTTAGAGACCCAGTTGCTCCTGCCTAACCAAAGGATGTGTGTTGAAACCAGAATAGCTGGTGAGTGAGCAGGGCTGACCCATGGGACGCCTGAGAAGAGAACAGAAACTGTGGAGTTTCTACTGTGATGAGCGTCACACTTCATCACCTTCCACCTCACTTCCTGCACACTGCTTGTGCTCTATACTTCATGCACTACAGATGCTCGCTCTGCATGTTATGTATGTCCCAAGCTTACAGTAAAACTAATGGCCGCCACTGGGCGAAAACATGACGAACGGCTCTGATAAAATACGTCTCGAGGTGGATTTAATCTAGGATACGAGGGATCAATAATTATCTGTGAAACTTTTATTTCTGGGGCTTTAATGATACACTTATTTGCTATATATGCTGATATGTTGGCCTACATTTGAAGAATTAACTCACAAGATAAAATAAATCATATGAATCATCAACGCCGTTCGTCCTTACCTGATTGGCTTCTGTGCCTGGTCTGTCGTTTGTATATGATAAACCAGAGAGCGAGAGCCAGGATGGAGCCCAGTGTGGCCAGCACTACAAATATCCACAGAGCCGGACTCAACAACACCACTGAGTGGGCCTGAGCAGTGGGGGCCGTGGGTCTCAGTTGGCCCACAGGAGGTAGCTCTGAGGGCAACAGACTGATCAATTACCTCAACAAAACAAATTGTTTACATTCTCAACAGCTATAAAAGGATAAAGGAGCAGGACTGCAGACACGTCCAAGTCAGTCAAATCTGACTCAGTTGACAATTAGAAAAAAACAACGTGTTATTAGGATCAAAAGAGTTTTTTTTATTGTAAAGAGGGCGCTCTGTGCCTTCCCTTAAGAAGATAAATTATTCATTTCGGTATCTTTTTTACGAATCGGTGCATAGAGTCAGGAACTGTACACAGGTGTCATCACCTGATGGCTTTGTGTTACGGTCAAGTGGAAAACAACACATCACTCAAATGTGAGATGGCCAAGTGACCAAGAGAAAGTCAAACGAGAGATCAGATCAAAAAGGTTTTCAGATGAGAATATGACAAATCAACTCTGCTCAGGTGGTAGATAAATAAATCAGAAGGGAAAAAAATAGAGACTGAGACATTCGAGACAATAGAAGGGCCAGCAGTAGCAACTTGAGCGTCAGTAGAGAGAAGAACTCAAACCCTGCCGGTCAGTAAAACTCACCTACTGGTGCTTCTGGTTCAGGTCTGGTTTCGGACGTTGTGAGGACACATGTGCCGACGAGACTGTCCCACTTTTTGCCAGCTGGACAGTCCTCCCTGGCCATGGCTGGAGCAGGGTGAGGAATGTCGAGACCTGCTGCTGTGTTACCTTTCTGAAACTTGTGTGTGTCACACAAACTGAAAAAAGTAGCTGAAAACAGAACTGTGAGACACAGAGGAGGTATGTGAAGGGGACATTTCTGAAATGAATGCAGAGGGCCTAACAGAAGTTTCAGTTCCTCCATCTCAGAGGAAAGGGTGAATCACAGTGTCCCCGGGGGCAGACTGAGAGGGAGCTTACTGTGTCTCTGTTTCAAAAACAAAGAGGTCTTGACCTTTAAGCTCCTTAGTTTGGATTCAAAATTTAATGATGGGTAATCTACCATTTAGTCCTATCAGTTCATATTGTATGGAGGATAACCATCAACACATCAATCCACTCCTGTTCTGTCTCAGAGACTGTGTGCGCAGGCAGTTACAGACTTTATCGTGTGAATAGTTCCCCTTACTCGGCTGGTCCGATGTTCAATGTTTGTTATCAATAGCCTTTGTTACAACAGTGTGCGACAGTGACATAATGTCTCTCGTTACCTCCTCATGGCGCTATGATACTAATTGTCAATGATGCAGTGTAAAGAAATTGAGATGCTAATTAGCAAGCTATTTGCTTACGTGGTGCTCGGCTTCGTCAATGAGCGGCTGTGTGGCCCGTACACGTGCAACAAAGTGCTATCTTTATGTTACTGGCTGTTTATTATTGACTGTTTCCTGAGTTGAAATATTTGCATGCTGCTAAGAACAAACAATATTATGAGGTAGCTTTTAAATCTCATTATCTCCATAACCTTTCCACCTCACACAGAACTGAAGGGTCAGGGAGGTGTCTTGGGTTTAGATGTTCTGTCTTTAGAGTGGATTGAAGGATTGTTACGCTTTTCCTCCATTTCCACTGAAGCCCTACATACTCAACAGGATTGCCCTGGGCCTTTACAAAGTGCTGTTAATAGCAACCTGCTGGTTTTCCATTGCCCTTTCACTCGCATGGTCAATCTTGCTAGTCAGGGTGGATCTTCTCTCCCAAGCAGAGGGTCAGACCAACTTTTAATCTGGCCTAAAATAGAAAAGATACAGTAGTCATAACTTGGAGCAAATGGAGAAACAGTTTTAATCTCCACACCTCAATTAATCTGGATGACGATATGAAGACATTTATGGTGTACATTGGACTATATCAAAGTACAAATAACTGTGAGGATAATCATTTAACAAAAAGTAGAGGGCTGTAATTCAAAGAAGAGATACTGACTAAAGTTTCTTTAAAATTATAAAGTCAGCTTTGGCAACTCGCAGGTAACTCCCATAAATGTTGCTATATTACAGGCTAAAATCGTTCATCCCGGATAAAGCTGCGTGGCCATATGTGTGTGTGTGTGTGTGTGTGTGTGTGTGTGTGTGTGTGTGTGTGAATATATATGCACATACAATTAAAGACAGGACTGTACTGATACAACTGTAAAATTTTTATAAACGACAATTAACACATGAAATGATGGCACGAGACAGATATGCAGTATTACAGATCGTATTACATAAGAAATACATTTGTGTAATAAATATATCAACCTGAGATATTTTTATTCTGCACAGAAATAAGAAATTGAGGCATATACATAACAGCACTAGAGAATATCACAGCCCTGAGTATGACATTGCAATGATTTATTAATTTACCATTGGAAGGATGGTGTTTGCATTTATAAAGACATTCAAGCGTTTATTTTCACTGATTTAGTGCATTTGTTCTGTGCATTATAATATCATTAAGTTGCTTTCAGTGTTCAAGGCGCAAATGGCTGCAAGAATAAAAAACACACCTGCTTTCGACTACATTCCAAGTAAAAAATCCCGAGACATATAAAATACTAAGTTTAAAACTGATTGGCAGTGTGACATCCTGTTTTTGTGGAAGGAGGTACTGTTAATAAAAAAAATAATTAAAAAAATTAAAACTTTAAAGCATTTCTTGGGACGCAATTCTGAACATTAAATGTTCTCAAAGATTTTCAATTCAATAAATGTCTGTTAAGTCACTATCACTGAATTAGGTTCCACAATAGTGATTAAGTTTTTAGACTAGTGATGAAAGCTCTTGCGCTGGCAGGCTTACAAACTCTGTGTCTGTGTGCAACATTGCCAAGAAAAATCTGAAAAGGCGCACAGCTTTGGTATCTGGGAAGTGAGATCCACAAACACACCTGCAGTTACCACTTATTGCCATGGCTGCCACCAAAGTGAAGGAAATGGAGATCTTTTGAGCAATAATTAAAACAAAAATCATCAACGTGTAAACAGATGTGTGAATCACAAAAGAAACATCAGATTGTACATTGAACTCTCATCATCCCCTACTCGAAAATCATCAAACAGACAGAGTCTCTCTCTCCCTCTCTGTCTCACTCACACAAACACAAGCACACCTCATGGCTTGAAGAGAAGAGGCTGCATCCTGATGAAGGTGAAGTTGTAGTACTGCGGCAGACCCTGGTGGCTGATGCTGCTGAATTTATCCCAAAAGAACGGCGGGAGCCCGTCCTGAGTCGTTGGCCCGTTCACTGCCTCCGCGAGGAAGTCCCCAGCCATGAAGAAATCTGTCACCTGGACGGAGAGCAACACAGGAACCAGAGAAAATCTGAGCTCAAAGGAATTCGATTTTACAAGTGACCTCCATTACTACACGAGTCCACTGTGTTGACAGGGCTACCTTGGTGTCATAGCAACCTCCTGGTGTTGGCTTCTCTGCTCTCAGGTCGGCACGGCAGCAGATGGTCTTGCAGGGGTCACCCTTGGAGTACGGATCCTTCTTGTAGTCTGAAAAGCAACAGACAAACCACAATGTGAACATTGCATGTGTGGCCACAATTCCTCTCCTGGGCTGATGAGTAAATCTTTATTTTCAATGTGGGCCCAACATTAACCAGCTGGATGTGAGTCAGAAAGTCCCAAAAGGAGGCAGAGCCACACACCGTTGGACCTCATGATGTGCTTCAAAGAGTCCAGGTCCTTGACGTCAGCTTGGTCCCGGCGGAAGATCTTGGCTCTGGGACAGAGATCGTAGGAGAAGTCTTCTCCAAGCTTAAGCCACATTTCTTCATAACCACTCAGCGTGTAGATCTTGTGGTGGAAAGGAACGTTGTAGGACGGCCAGTAACCTTTGGTTGACGAAGGCAGAAGGGAAGACAAACTCTAGAAATGTGCAAACAAAACAAATACTGTAGAAAAACAGGATACAAAGATCTGCCGTTACCTCTGCGCAGAGCCTGTGTCTGGTCAGAGTACTCCACCAGCCCAGGGATCTGCTCCACCACAGTCAGAGCGCCGTCATCAACACTGTGGCCCAGCTTCACTTTGCTCCTGTCCAACACCATGTACTGGTTATTGTAGGTGCCTACACAAGCGGAGCCAGAGGTATCGTCTTTAGGTGATTTCAATTTAGTGCTGAAATAAATATTATATAAATAATATTGAAATGGCTGCCTGCAAGGTAGAATTAATAAATTAAAGATATAACACACTAGTATGCTTTGGAAAACTAAAGGTTGGCAATAGTGTGAGTATACTTTAATTTAATCAGCTATGTATAAATAGTCTTTATGTAACCATCATTGACCTATTTATTAATATTGTACTTGTGTGTCTCTTCATGACTTTAACTATAATTTGTAACTGTGCTTAATGCTAAATGTATAATCACTTACCAGAGTTGTGCCTGGAGAATGTTTTTGCCCACTCTTCTCCAGTATGTGCCAAACTGTGCGCCAGCCTGACCCTCTGCCACGCCAGGAGGCTGTTGGGGGTGACCGTGTCAAAAAGGGACGCGTTAAAGACGTTGTTGGTGGTCTGAGTCATCATCAGTCCACTGCCCAAGAGATAGAAGTCATCCAGAGACACAAGGAAACCTGAAGAGGAAGATTAAGCTGAGACCATCACTGACATGCAAACAAGCGTCAGTTGTGTGGAAAACTGATGAAACTCCTGTTGTGGAGAATTCCTGGGGCCTTCATACCAGGGTAGCTGCTGAAGGACAGCTTCCCGGTGGCTGTATGGGGCTCAGTGATGTGGAAATCCCAGTGTTTGTAGATCCGCATTGTAGCAGCGTACGTGTACCAGCTGGAGTGGGCGAACAAGAGGTTCTCAAAGCCGGGCAGCATCTGAGAGTGGACAGAAAACAACATTTTAACATTTTTTTGTTTAAATTTACAGGTATATGTGAATAAAAGGGTTTTCTCTTTGACGTATGTCCTACAGCATGAAAATATGATCTTGGATTTTAAGGTGGTAAGTATTATCTTGCTGAAGCTACACAAAGACAATATCTGTGGGGATTATTTGTTTATGTAGCAAATTAAACTTCACACAAACACACTATTGTGTCTCTGTGAACACTGCAGCGTGTGAAGGACATTTTTACAGAGTCAATTCTTTACTAGTGCAAAGAGACAGCCTGAAAAGAAGATGCAGGATGAAAAAAAAAATCTCTAGGTTTGCCAATGCACCAGTGTATACATTTAGGAAATTCATTTTTTAATTTTTTGTTGTTGTTATTTAGCACATTTAAGTAAATCAACTAGTCACAGTTAATGTTTTACGGATTTTTAAACACATATTGTGAGCAGGGGCTTTGAGGAACAGTCCTTACTGTACAGGTTTTGACCTCTGACCTTGATGAGAGCAGAGCAGTGACCCATCCCAGGAAGTTTAAGGTTTCTGACGAGAGGGTTGGAGGCGGGGACCAAGGCTGGGATCAGATCCAGCAGGTCTCCCACTGCATTCAGGAACTGGACGGCAAACAGGGACAGCGGCTATGGGAAGGAGGCCAGATAAACAAATAAAAAAGAGTAGTAGTGTTGCTACTTTACTTCATTCATGAGCTATTAAGAGACATTTCATACCAAATCTGCACTATCATGTTGCAGTTTAACTTGTGAGAATCTTGTGAGAATCTTGTGAGAATCATTGATTGTAACATAACAATATTGGCACACTAAGTGTTGTTGTGTACTTAGTGTGGATCATAAACATACCTTTGGAAAATATGTTACCACTCTTGATCCACAACACATATGTCCACAAGGCATACAAGCCCTCGTGCCTTTAGAGTATAGTCGCAAAATGTGATATATCAGCACAAGTTTGGTCTGAGTTGGAGGTTCCTCATCGTAAAAAGGAACTTGTCGGAGCAGTATTCAAAGCCGTTAAACTAATTTTATAGTGGAATTTCTCGTTTCGATATGATTCAAATTATTCCATTCTTATATATTAATTCTTAATTAGGACACATCTATGTTTTATCTTTACATATGCATACACTTTAAACCAGAATTTAAACATTTGCAGTTGGTTATTCTTTATTTTCCCATTGATTTCTACCTTTTATTTATTTTTTTAACTGTTTTTGTCTATTTTTGTTTCCCAAAGTGCTTCAATGCTTATAAAACAGCAACAAGAGTTCAATTGCAATGAGATCATGTTAATGTTATGTGCCCTTCTTCTTACCTTTTGTCCCTGTTTCTTCGCCCAGTGTGCGACTCCTGCTTGCAGCCCATCCATCTGAGCCACGATGAAGCCTGCGTGTTTCCACAGAGGATCCGAGCTCTTGTTCAGTTTTACCTGCTCTCTGGTCCATGCGTCCTGCTTCCTACAAGGCCAAGAGTAACCCTATTCATTATAATTATTTACTGTAAAACCCTTCAAAGTAAAAAAAACAAACACTAAGCTCATGACCCAAAGCTCTGCAGACACAGAGCCCAACAGATACATGTTAACAACTGACCTGAACAGATGACAAATATTGCATTCTCTAAACAATCCAAAATGATTTAAACAAACAATAATATTTCTCTCTTTCCTATTCCTGCTGAATTTTACAATGTAATCCTCTTTGGAATTAAGTACATTACACTCAGGTTAACAGCATTACTGACAGCTAACAGAGATTAAACATCTGGCCACAGTTTGAGCTAAACTGAACTCTGAGAAGAGGATATGAGAGATGATGACTCTACTGTGTGACTCAGATTGTGTACTGTAAGTGACTGCAGTGGTTTTAATTTATAAAAGGAAAACAGAACAGACTCACATCATGAAACTCTGAAGTGGGCCGAGGATCTTTGGGTCGTGGATCAGCTGCGGATACATGTTGGCATAGTGGTCTATCATCTGCCTAGGGAGAAAGAGTATGTATGAATTCTAAAATAATGTAATCAGAATGACAATAATACAGTATTAAAATTACATTACAATGTTAAAATACTGTGTTGATTATGTTTGATTCGTCATTAGCTTATGATGCTAAGGACTTTGTGTTTTTACTGCATTATTATTATTATTATTATTATTATTATTATTATTATTATTATTATTATTATTATTACTGTCAATAATTTTGTAATGGTTAGAGAGGGTGACAAAGGTCAAAGCTCATCAAAGTTTCTTAATTCCAAGTTTCTCATCAGAAACATACTGATCAACATGCAACCAACCGATCACCAATTTCCTTACTGATATTTGTTTTGTTTTGATTGTCAGATGTTGAGATATAGGCATGAACTCCTTGTAATATGATGAGGACTGTGTACTAAAAGTGAGCCCAACACCACATTCATCACACTTACTGGGCCGTAAGGAAGCCTTCGAGGTAGCCAGCCAGGAAGAAAGTCACCTCATCAGTTTCAGGGGTCTTCCCATACCCAGCACGGATCTCTAGGACACTCCAGCCCGTTTCTGACAGGGTGTCATTCAGATAACCGTATGCATCCCCCTCCGTCTCCAGCACCCCTTCCTTCAGCAGGACGACCTTGTGTTGGGGGTCCCAGTACACTGTGGCTGATGTCACCTCTGAGAAGAAATCATACACCATTGGAGTAAGAGGACATCAAATCAAAACGGTTATGTAAGGTCAGGAACAGTCATGGCTTAAAAAAGAAAAGAAAAAAGAAGTTGGGGACATTGACTCCTAGAATACAAGTAAACTGTAGTAAATCTAGCAATGCACGTATGTCTACATCTATTACAAGACGAGATGTCCCATTTACTAAAAATATCTCACCCTGCATGTCCGCATTTCTTTTTTCTCGCCTTTAGCCGTCTAAATGTTTCTACATTTGCTGATGTTAAAATTGATTTAGGTTTAAACTAAACTAAACATACTAATAGAAGGAGCCCTCGTGAGTGTGGGGATTACCTGTACCTGTATCGTAACGTTAATAGGTAAAGAAAACAGGCTATTCAGTTTAAGCAGTCATTTCAGACACACCTTACTTCATAATAATCCCCAAAGTCAGTCAAAGGTGCATTGCTGCATGATTACAGTTTTTGTTAAATCCTGATGAGCTCCTGAAACAACAACCCGTGATTTTATATAAACTCGGCGTACTCACTGTCAGCGGAGGCGAAGGTCGAAGCCACAATAAATAACAGAAAGACATGCAGCCTCTTTGCTAAAAGCATTGCTGTGTAAATGCCGTCTACAGCGAATAAAACTGCAGATTAGAGACGCGGATCGGTCAGACGTGGTGAAGGCGAAGAGAAAACCTGATATGGCGAATAGTCACAGAGAGTAAACTGAGCGGAGCGTTTCCTGGTTGGCTGCTGAGGAAAGGGAACGACATTGCTGGCTGTTTTGAAGGGATTTCTTATAAACATTGCTTATGACACTTAGCTTCAAGTGTCATAAGCAATGGCAATAGCTCAAGCCCATTTCTGCCTATTTTATTATATTTCCACTATAGGCTCACAATAATAATAAAATAATAATAAACGAATCACCCCAGATGGGACTCGAACCCACAATCCCTGGCTTAGGAGGCCAGTGCCTTATCCATTAGGCCACTGGGGCTTTGCGGAATCACAGGCACACAAGCTACGAATTTAAAACTACAGACACTTTTCATATGACGACAATATCTGAGTTATATGACCCTAAAATAAAGATTTAAGTTTTTTTTCAAATGGCACATCCCGATAGGTAAGGTTTTACTCATTTAATCAATATACTGTTAGGTTAGGTGACAAGGATCTGTGTAAGATAACACAGTTAATCAGATAAAGACAATACACAAACAATGTTTTTATTCTTTTTTTAATTCAACACATGATGTAGTCGTTGATGACTGCAGAACAGTGTTTTCTGATGTGATTGTTTCCCCTCTTAGCGTACTCAATAGTAAATCGCAAAAATGCACAAAATCATCTTCTCCCCAGAAGGCTATAAGGAGCCACAGAAGAGGATAATTATATTGACTATAAAATATAATTCGATCATCCAATTAAAAGCTTTTAAATATAATTTGACAAAAGGAATAAATAAAGTAGGAATGAAAATCAAAATTAAAACAACAGTTTTTACACCCTTTCCCTTTGTACATAGTTATTTACATGTAGTGTTTGTATGTTTTTTCCTCATCTATGATTCTCACACAGTGGTAAAGCTCTGTGAGGCTCTGTGTACCAGGGGCATTATTGAAGTGAAAAAAACAAACATGCTGTTGATGAGAAGAGAGCAACTCAGGTGTGTTACAGTAAGAAAAAAAACATACGCATATTTAAGTTGAAACATGCAGTGTAAGGAAATGAAACAGATTGAAAGACATAAAAAATAGATTTCGGTTGTGAAGCTCGTCAGAGACACTGTGGCAAATTACAGGCTGTCCCTTGAGAAACAGAAGAATATAAAAGAAAATAGGAGAAAGGAATGTAACGGCAGTCATTATCTTCAGCAATACCTTCAGTAGTGTGTCCAGTAGTATCCTTTGTTTGTTAAAGCTGAGGAGAAAGTGTCACTTAACACTTACTACAAAGTATAATTTTAGGTAGCTCAATGAATCCCAGTTTGTAGTAAAGAAAATAACAAAAAACAAAGTTAATATGAAGATATAACTTCAGCAATCCACAGTATGCACATTGACACGCAGCCCAGGCCCATAAGGCTTCATTAAGAGCTAAGAAGGCACACTTCATAATCTCATGATCACATACATATTATTCTGCTGCATTAAAATTGCCACCTGGAGTCATGTCTCTCTCACAGTCATTAAGCAATGACCTCATGAGTGGAGGGGACGTCGGAAATGTCAGGACGTTTTTTTTTTGTCTTTTAAGGAGAAAGTTGACAGTCAAAAGTTGTTATGGTAAAAAACAATCACAAAGCTGTTGATGTGTCAGTATCCCAAGAAGGAAACACCACCAAAAGAATAACATACAGAATTATAGCAGCATTATAGCAGCAATACTATGTAGTATTTACCGCTTAAACCGCCATACTCCACTGCAAAGATCGCTGTGCATTGACATCAAATGCAAGTGAAGAACAGTGATATTAGATTGATGGACTTTAACACACACACACACACACACACACACACACACACACACACACACACACACACACACACACACACACACACACACACACACACGAACACACTCTCATTCGTCATCGATCAGTTTCTCAGCGCCATTCTCTGCTTGTCTCTCTGTGCAGCTCCTTCCCTCCTTTCCTCTCTCTTCCTCTTCCTCTTCCTCGTCCTCCTCATCTCCGGCATAGGACAATGACTGGCTGCCGTAGTTGAACATGGTGCGGGAGAGGTCCACTTCAATGGGGAAGACATCTGCCTCCTTCAGGACGGCGTAGCACTCGTCGTAGTAATGGGACATGCCTGAGACGAAGCGCTGCAGCTGGAACACAATGTCCTGGACTGGAGGTGAAGAAGAGGGGCGGGAAAAAATAATAAACTTAGAGATGGGTAAGGGAAGCTGATTAATGGCAAATAAAATAAAGAATGTAAAGAAAAACAGCTAAAAGAGTTAGAAAACGAAGGGGGAAACAGGTACAATTGTTACTGTGTGGTCTTCTGATCGGGTCTCAAGGAAGAGATTATATGAGATTAAATGTCTGGATGTCTGTTATCATGTGCTTTGGGAGTGAGAGAGAGACAACCCGTGTTCCACTAGTGCCAGTTTACAACAGATTGAGTAGGGAAATGGGAAGAAAGAAGAAGAAAAAGAAGAATAACAACAACAACAACAACAACAACAACAACAACAACAACAACAACAGACCGTGTTTCTGATCCAGCAGCTCTATTTTCTCCAGAACGTCCTTCCTCATCTTAGCAAAGCGGGCACGAGCCTCCTGCCGACAGCGCAGCACCAAGCGGTACTCGTAGTTCCCGGTGCTGACGCGGTACATGGGCTCTCCCATGGCCTGGAGGACGAAGCACACCGATCACTGCTTCAGATGACACGAGTGCAAGAATCCTCTTGGAGACGCAGCGCAACACATTTTTCCATTTGCAAAGCCTGAATCTTGTGTATACAATGAAAACGAGAACTCACAATACTGCTGTATTCTTCATCATCCATTTCCTTCACCTTCAGGCAGTACGACTGGAAGACACACAGTTCAGACGGTCATTCAAAGACTCCGTAGACTGATGATGAACCAAGTCCAGCAGATTTACAAGTGTTGACTCGATGTTGCACATGGCACCAGAACTTACCAGGTACTCAAACTTCACATCCAGGTACTTGCGGATGGTGAGCTTGGTGTCGGGTATGGCCTTGTGAAGGTACGTGTTCAGGTCGTGGAGCATCTGCACAACAGGATACGATGTGTCGAGTCGTGCCATGAGATCCACACGCGATGCACAACAGAACAGAGACGTGTTGGATCAACTCCAGACTCACAAACAAGAGTGTGTGTGTTTTGTACTTCCATTCCAAAATGTTTGAGGAAAAAAGAAAGAAAAAAGAAATTGTCAGAATTGTTCATCTGTACTCACAGGTTTGATGGTCTTCAGCAGCTGAATGCCGTATTTCTCAATGTTGCGGTGAGCGTCAGCAAACTTCACAAAAGCCTCGCTGGCTGCAGCCTGAGGCTCTCGCACGCCGATGACAGAGAAGACGTCGCCGAACGCTGGAGGTGTAGATTTTTAAATGCCAGTCAGATACATCAGACTGCTCAGATAGACTGAGAGGATAAGGTTTGTGCTTTGGGGGGGTACAGTGACTCACCTCTATGAGTTTGAGAAAGCTCAAAGAAAGCTCTGAGCAGTCTCTTTGTGTGCTCCATCAGCCCTACGAGCGAACAGAATAATGACACACACTTTACCACGATGTTTCTGATTTAAACACCACGTTACCAGTTGCCTTACTGATCACATCAAACGACGACACTTTAGTTCACTGAACCCTGGTTTTGTTCTTTACCTTTGTAGAGCTCTGCTGTTTTCTCCAGCTCCTCTAGTCGTTTGACCAGTCCATCTGCAGAGTAAATCCACGAG
This sequence comes from Clinocottus analis, assembly GCF_023055335.1. Classification (NCBI taxonomy): domain Eukaryota; kingdom Metazoa; phylum Chordata; class Actinopteri; order Perciformes; family Cottidae; genus Clinocottus; species Clinocottus analis. The sequence continues at coordinate 4,290,921 of NW_027175887.1, read as the reverse complement.
TTCAGTTTATATCGAGCTACATCGATGCACTAATACAATCATAATGCTCGTCATGATAATCTCACCGTTGCATAGAATAGCTCGACTGAGTCCAAGAGCATCGGCTGTGCCCGAGCTCATATTTTCTACAAGGCGATGTTTGACTTTTTTCAGCACTGAAAGACACAGCGGACGTGTTTAGTGGAAACAAATGGCACTGAGCAAAATTTACTGTGCTAAAGGAAGAAAGCAATTCAGAGCGTTGTCATACATAAGCCACGTGCAGTAAAATAAACAAACACTGCATCATGAGGAATAGAGGGGATACCTATATCCAGCGACTTCCCCTGTTTGGGGTCTGCCTGCAGTTTGTTGTAGTGGATAACTGCTTCTTCCTGTGGAAACACAACACACAGACGAATCAACAACAACAACAAAAACGTCACATTCAAAGTAGACCATCTCTAAAAAACAAACTATCTTCAACATTAATCGTATCTTATAGAAATGAACCCAAAATGAACCCTTAAAATACAATGTGTTTAATAAACAGTTAGTGATAACGTGCAAACTCTTCCAGCTTCGAGGTGCCGAGGGTGACACATGCACGTTTATTTGCCCTGAATGGGAAACCGTGACACATTCTAATCCTTTAAGTCCCGCATCGCACATCGTCTTTAATCCGACATGCAGTCATGTCAAGTCATGGAATTTTCTCGGGGCGCGAACAATGGATGCCAAAAAAAACACAGCCACCCTCCACTGGTGACGTGACGCTAAACGCGAGGGGGCTTTTGTCCAGACCTCTGCAGCTCCGCTTGCTAAGCCAGTACAGTCCCTCTCTTCCAGTTTGATGGTGGTATTGCATCCAGTCAGTAAACCTTCGGACTATTCCTTCAGCCCAGGTGGGAAACGGAAATGTAGGTAATGTTTGATTCCTGTTGCATGTTTCTATTCATGTCCATGGGTGCTTAAATTTGTTTTGTAGATCTAAAACGTTGTGGAAGAAGTTGGTAATAAGCCACCGGAACATTTCCTGGTGGGACTCAGAGTTGTGAATCCATCCTCAGTATGTGTGTACCTGTACAGCCTGAATCATCTTTGCCACCTCCACCTTGGTCTTTCCCTTCACTGGTTTCCCGTTCACGCCTGTGATTTCATCGCCTGCTGCCAGTGTCCCATCCAGAGCTGCTGGGGTGTTATCAAAGACCTGTAAGACACCAGAAACCACATTGAACACAGGTACCAATGACACAGAAACTCTGTAAGTTCTTACATGTGATACCTTACAGGCCTGTTCAACTCAGTTCGTACGTACCTGGACAATGTAGAGACAAGGGCAGTACTGTGCCCCGCCACCAATGCTGATCCCAATAAGGTTATTAGAGTCTTTCTTCAAACACACAGTGCCAGGTACCGTTGGTATCCCACTGTTGAGGAGAAAACACAATGCATTGAGATTTGTAGCATTCAGTTGATCCATTTTTACAACTTAATAGTATAAAACTCTACAAGTTCATGCACATTTATTTCCATAATGAGAGGAATGAGTGCAAAGTTCATATTTAAGGGTTTAGTGAGATCTCAGCGTGGTTTGATTCGTCAGTGACTGCATGAACTGAAGACTTAGCAATGGCCACACTGACACACGACCTAACGGTACAGATCCTGAAAAGCGAAAACACAAGTGTGACTCACAGTTTGTCCTCTTCCAATTCATAATCCATGTCTGTGAACATAGCAGGCCAGAGTCAGTCCTGTCCCTGTGAACCTGCGAGTGATCACAACACCTCGTTATTAAAAAGAGACAAACAACAGTGTTCTGTCAATTCGCTCCTTCTGCATGGGCGACTACTCCTGCAGGGTTTGAGCTCATTCTGGTGGGCAACACAACACTAGTGAGGTGGAGCTGATCCCACAATAAAGCCTCGATGTCAGATCTGCAGCAGCTGGACGAACAGCTGGTTGCTTTCGGTGCATGCGAACTAAAGTTACCCGACGTTGGCTCGTGAGATGAGTCTGAATACGTGTAACAGATAAACTACGAGTAATGATCAATGCAGTAAAAACACACGACTGATATATGTCTAACATATAAAAAGGCGTAGTAACGTTAGCTGCTAGCTGAGTAACGTGAGGCTATTTGAAAGATATAAAGGAAACACACGCAGTGAACGAATTACCTTTATAAGAAGTAGCACCAGTTTCACATACAAACGTCACGAAGTATGCAAACAAAGCACAACGTGTTTTTAAATAGCTCCCTTTAGTCGCATTTATCTTAATTTCTGGATCGACAGCTCCTCTGTTGACTTTCTTTTGTCACTTCCGGCATCATAGCGGAAGTGGTTATACACTACAACAATTTATATAGATATTGACACGTTGTTTTAGGTCGGAATACTATAGATAAATTACCTATATCTATATTTTTCTGTATTTGTATATAGTTTATACATAGGTTTTATATCCAACCAATATTAAGATAATGTAATTTCTTCCATAAAGCCTTCAAGGTAAAATATTGGGGTTTTACCGCCCTCCAGTGGTCACAGTCGGTAACTGCAGCATATTTAATTCGTCATAGATACATATTGTACAATACCTATTAGCACTTACGGTAGTACTTTTAAACTTAAGCCATCCGAGGCGAAATAACAGAATGGTCACTAAAGAAAATACACTTAATCGAGCCACTTAATCGAGCCAAATTTCTCCTTGGAGATTAATAAAGTACTTTTCATTTCATTTCGATGAGCAGGGCGATGGCCATGTGACCAATATTCTTCCAGCGAGGTATTTTGTTATTTAACAATAACACTGCAACATTCAATCGTCTCCATCGGTCATATGTCCACAGGCACTGACGATGTTAATGTGAAGGTTATCGTCGCAGTTGCGCACTACTTAAAAACGACGTCCAATACTGCCCTCCAGTGGACAAAATATGGAACTGCAACTCCTTATTTTTTGTAAAGTTAGCATTAGTGCCAACATGGCAGCACTTCCGGTATGTTCTTTCAAAGTAAAGTAATCAAGCGCGCCACCTCGTTTCAGCTACGACGTTTAAGATGAAGGTAACGTGATGTCAGACGGTTAAACTATGTTTAAGTTATTCATACCCATTCAGAGCGACACACACCTAATACAGTAACGCCGTAAACGTATTACCTTTGTCAGAATTAGCACCCGTTTTACATACGTGTTTTTAAATCGCTCCCTTTAGTCGCAATTGTCTGAATTTCTGGATCCACAACTCATCTGTTTACTTTATTTTGTCACTTCCGGCATCATAGCGGCTGTGTATGTACGTGTATGTGTAACAATTTTATATACAATTTGACGTGACTAACGTGACCGATATTTTTCAGTAAGGTATTTTGTTAGTCAACAATAACACTTCATGATTTAATTGTCTCCATCGGTCATATGTCCCCAGGCAATGACGATGGTAATGTAACAGTTATCTTCGCAGTTCCACTCTACTTAAAAACGACGTCCAATACTGCCCTCGAGTGGACAAAATATGGAACTGCATCTCATTATGTTTCGTAACGTAAGCGTCAATGCGTATATGACAGTACTTCCGGTGTATACTTTCAAAATAAAGTGATTACGCTCTCTACCTCGCTTCCGCTTCGACGTAGGATGACGGTAACGTCAGACGGAGTGTAGCCAAAGCTAGTTTTCGGTGGCATTGAGGGGTTTAAGTTATTTATACCCATTCAGAGTGACACATACTTGATTCCAATATACTCAATTAAAGCGTCATCTCCACTTTGTGATCAGATCAACGTCTCCTTGTAGGTTTTATAGAGGTGATAGAAGTAGAAAGCCAAGTCAGTATTAAGAGGCAGGAGAGTATTACAAAATAACCATTAAAAATAAAATGTTTTTATTATTATTAAAGAGATATATAGCATTATTGTGAAAAAAAGCCTAATAATAAATAGTAGAGCAATACACATTTATTTGTATTAATTTATAATTTATTCAAGCATTATATTTAATTTATAGCATCACCTAAACAGACTGGTTGAAAACAGGGGCAGTGTACTGCAGTGTACTCTGGTAGATTGTGCTCTTGTTCCAATGTAATCAGTCAACAATGGCTCAATCAATAATATTTATCCTTTTAAATAGCTCTTGAAAAAGTACTTTGTTCAAACAGTAAGCATTGGCACTGTGGCATCCTCACAACTTGTTATGGGATTAAAGAGACAATTATTTTTTACATAATGAGTTCAACAGCATGATTAAATTAGAGCAGGGAATCTGCATTGAAAGGGTATACTTGATTTTCATGATAATCAACAGGTCACATTCCAACGGTTCAATGTCCTTCCACTGAATCCTTCGTGCTTCAGATTATAAATTAGGTGAAACGTCTCAGTCAGCTACTTTTTTTTGTCTTCTAAGGCAGAAGACTGTGTGTGTGTGTGTGCCAAGACTGTCTTCCATTTGCTCCAGGACTGTCCACCAGCACCCAAAATGAGCATGGTAAGTTTGACTGCTTTATTCTTGCTTCTGTTTCACTTTGCTTCTGTAATTTGTAGAATGAAAACACAAGCGACGTTACAGCAGCAATCTTTTATTTTCTAATTAAATGGTTTGTAACCCCAAACTGCACAATTGTGTTTCTCAGCAACTTGAATTGAAGAATGTGAACTTAAGAGCTGGAGATCAGCTGAAAGTAAGGGGGGTAATTCTGCATGATGCTGAGAGGTGAGCCAACCAAACACAACATTTGTTTTATGTTGACTTAATTAAATGTGCATGTTTATGCAGATGCATTATGGACAACTAGAATAAAAGTTACTTTTAACTTAGATAATTATATTGGTTCAAGCTCAGCAATCGCCTCAATATTAAAACTACATCTATTGAATAATCTCTGATCCACTCAGATTCGAGATCGATCTCGGCTGTGGTGCAGACGACCTGGCCCTGCACTTTAACCCTCGTTTCCATGATGACACGGACGGAGCCGTTCTTGTTTGCAACTCAAAGGCTGCTGGTTGTTGGGGCGATGAGAAACGGGAAATAAACAACCCCCTACAGAGGGGCGCTGATGTCAAGGTGAGGCAATCTGACTGAAGGGAATGAGAATGTATTTATTTTATGAAGAGGGGGGAGGGGGAAGCTGTAGAAGGCTTAGTTGGGATTTCTTAAAATGCATAATGGGTCAGTTCACCCAAATCACGAGAAACACATTTCCTCAATTACCTTTAGTGATATTTAGCCATGCAGGTAGATTTGGTTTGAAGCCGTGTTGAGATGTCTGCTAAAAATGAAAAGGTGTTACTGTTTCTTTTTCCTTTTTAGATGGTGTTGAAGCTGACTGGAGACATGTTTGAAGTGGAGCTTCCTGATGGACATGAAGTCCAGTTTCCCAACCGTGATGGCATGGACATCATCAGCTACATCAAAATCACAGGCGACTTCAAACTGACTTCCTTCAAGATCTGCTAAGAGACGCAATGGCTGTTACACATGCATGGAATGTTTATTGGTTTGGTTGAAGTCAAGACCTTGAGGCTTGATCAGTTATTGTAAGAGTTATTCATCACTATGAGATGTAGCGCTTTACTGAATTGGAAATGTACCTCTATCAAAAAATGTCCTGTTGTGTACAAGAATATAAAATGTTTCAATTCAAATTATTGTATTGTCTTTGAAGGGTTGAGGTTTAATCCTGAGCTTCGAAATGTCTTTCCGCAATCTCCGTCAGTGTAGTCGTGAGAGAGCAGCGGTCCCAGAGAGACAAGAAATCCTCCAAAAATAGTCACGCTGAGATTACCTGTGTAGCCTCAGTGGACACAATAAACACAAAGCCAAGTGCACTGAGATGGCTTTGTGCACATAAAGTAATATTTATATCTATCATTGGGCCAATGTGTCACTTTTATCACTCAATACGCAAATATCTTTATAGTTTTTACTGCTTGACCTTTATCTCCAAAGAGAAGATTTTCTCTAAAGAGAAAATCTTTATTATTTGATCAACTTCATGTTCTGTATTCCCTCTTCATTTTCTTAACTGTGTCCTCATTCATTTTTGCAATGGACTCTTTATTTCCTCACTTCACATCATGACACGTTCATCTGCACAAAATATAAATAATCATCTGTGGAAGTTTCATGTTGAATTGAGACAATTAGTATTTAACTGTATACCTATTTTATTCCTACTATTACAAGAAACAGTATGACCATATCTGCACACACATGTGGTCTTTTACATCACTTATCTGATGTGATTTTATTTCAAAATGACCATATTACCAACAAACAGGCATACTACAATTGTTCCCTTATAATTCCAGCTAACTACTTAATGATGCTTGGTAGATCTGTGTATTTACCTCAGGACAAAGGTTGAGTCCGTCGAGCACAGTGCACGGTCTGGATGCTGTCGGCCCCTGAAGTCTCAGTTGTCGTTCACCCCACCAGCAAACTTCATTACTGCTCGTCTCTGGCCTCATGGCTCAACCGGCCACCTAGATGGCACTCACTCGTGTTTCAGTCTCCAAAGTCCTTAAAATTTTTAAAGTCAAGCAAATTCAAAACAAACTCTTCTCATATTTTGCACTTTTTAAGACTATTATGTTGGCTTAGTAGTTTCCCTTCAATACATTTAGTTACTACAGGGTATGAAGGCTTTGATATAAAGCACTGTTATTTCCCCCTTGTTACATTATTTTACTTAGAAACTATGTGGTATGTGAGCGGTTATCTAAAACAGTACACTGAAGCAGATATTAGAACCAGAATCAGCTTTATTGTCTATGTGTGTGTGCGTATATACACACATATATTTAACTCCACGTTGCTGTCGTTGAACATATGACATAACAAGATAAAAATTAAGATATTGTAAAAAAAAAGATATCGTAACATAATGATGTTTGTTACATATAATCCTTGTTCGAGTCTTTGGTTTTGAACACTGAAGAAACAGAGGAAGGAGAATGGGAAGAACCTCGCCTTTAACCAACCTGCTCAAAGGACCTGTCATAGTTGGGCAAAGGTCTAAAAGGACTAGTGTCTAGGATTTAGTCAAAATAATAATAATAATAATAATAATAACAAAAGCAGACTTTGTGACCACTACATTTACATCCAACTTTGATCAGTTCATCCATGATCCAAATTTAAAGAATTTCCCTCCAGGTGTTCCTGGGATGTACAAGTTCATGAAAATGGACAACCCATTAATAAAATGCCTATGGCCATGACTGTGGCTGGAGTTGAAGCATAAAAACACTACAGTAAAAGACATGAATGCTTTGTAGTCTTTGGTAGACTCAAAGGTGTAAAATGATCAGAAACACTTGGAAAACTGGGCCCTATTCTTCATACCTGGCTAACTGAATTTTTAGGATAAGATGACGCATGTCAGGCTTTTCGGTTCCACGAAGCAAGTTTAAAAAACTATCATAGCAACACATCAAAATCCCTTAACCTGCTCCGGAGCAGGTTTAGTGAAATTCACTGGATAAACCTGCAACTCCCACCGGACAAAATGCCAGCTCCCTTCCTCATTGATGAAGGAGCGATATTAGTTACATTAGTTTTATAGGCAGAGATTTTTCCAGATCGGCAAGATCCGTTCTCACGTCATCATGACTTCCTGTACGTGCACTATCAATTTTCGCCGACAACGTATCATTTATTTCCGAAATTTTCTGATTATGAATAATACATACATACTGATCCGCCCATACACATATTCACACATACGCGCATACACATACGCGCATACAGTACATATATCCTCATAAGTATATATTCATTTGTAAACTGCTGCCAGCAGGCACATTTAAATACATATAATCTCATTGATTTGGGTGATGAGGCACTTAAAATTAGCCAATACATTTTCCCAACACTGACACATTTAACTTGTCTGATATTTTGTGATGCTTATGTCTCGCAGCGGGGGCGTGGTTGGGGTTATGCTGCATTTACAGCAAAAGCAAGAACGCACCATTAGACTTTGCCATGATTATGGTCTTGACTTCCTCATATGTGTTCATGATCATATCTTGCTCCTCAGCGGTGAAAAACAAGGCTGTTCCTCTGAGTTTATTTGCCATTGCACTATTAGAACATCATTGTGTCAGCGCTGGACTATTCCTCCTTCTGAAGAGGAATGAGCACGCACAATTATCCTGATGACTGACGTCTGTTGCAATTAACGAGACGGTTTGAGGGTGCATTAACCTTCGAGAAACTGAATTGGCCTGACGTCAATCATCGTGGTAATTTAAGCTGGATAATAGGACATTTGATTGACTTTGTTAAATCATGTACGAGGAATGGTGCCTAGGTCTTTCAGTATATATGAATAAGTTATTTTATTTGTAAAATGTTATTTTATTTGTAAAATGATCAGAGACACTAAGAAACCTGGTCTTTCATAGGAAAAAGTTATTTTATTTAAATGACATGTTAAACTCAAAAGATTTCTTCTCAATGTTTTACGTTGTTTACATTTGTTTACATCACTCTTGGATATTAAAACAGGTAGGATACAATACGTTTCTCAATAAAAACAACAAAATGCATAATTGTGTGGATGTAATAATAGATTAGTTGAAAGGAGATAAAGACAACATAACTTAACACTTCAAATACTGATGAATGATTAATGAACAGTTATGTGAAAACAAGTAAAATGATCATCAGCAGTGTCTTGTTGCATTGGCTTACTCACAGATTGAATGAAAAACAACAAAACTCACTTGTGTGTATACAATAACAGATTGGTAAATATAGATAATAAAACTTAACAGTTTCAATACTTCAGAACCATAAAGCCTTCTTCATCCATTATGTTTAAAATATTATTTCAGAGGTTGTCATGGTAAAAAGAAAACCTGATACTTTTACAGTTTCATTCATTCCCTCTGAGGTTAAACTTCTCTGTATAATCTTCATTAGGTTTGGCAGCTACAAGCACATGAGCATCTTCACAGAACGATTACATAACTAAAACTACGCCAAAATACAAAGGTGCAATACTCATGGCAGGATGTTCAGTTGCAATTTTAAGAAATTCATTTTACAGGTTCACAAAGATATATGAATCACCCTCTCACAACTCTTTGATCTATTTTTACTTCATGAAAACAATTTTCATTTACAGAAATCCCCACAGACAAACTTTGTAGATAAGTCATTGACTTAAAATTAATATGATTTTTTTACGACTAAATTCTCCATGTTACTATTGTTTTTGTGCTCTCTCTTGTTATAAGTGTTACTTTGCAGAAAGCAATCTGATATATGTGTCCCAGTCTAATCACATGTACTTTATGATAATTAATTGATCTGTCCACATTTATTACTCACACAACTTCTCGTGTAAATGGTAAAATATTCAAACGTCACTGAATGTTGTTTTATAGGAGTCTGATTATGAATAATCATGTGAAAATAAGTATCATGATTTTCAGCATTGTTGTGGTTGTATTAACTTTATCACAGATTATCCAAACTTTTAATTGCTTGGACCTTAGAGTATGTTTTCCATTCACTGGGAATCAAACCATCGTTCTGGAATTTTAATTGATAGTGGTCTTCCAGTTCCTTCTCAAATCGACTCACAAACCATTTCCAATATTCCAGTTTTGATGCATCAGGGGTAATTGACCAGTTAGCATAAAGTGGGCCAGCAGTACGGTACTTTTTGTAGGGAAAGCTCACTTTTGTATCGTGTGTTGGGTAGAAACCTCCATCACTTGCAACATTTGTTGTGCAGAACTCAATATACAGATCCACTGTGTTTTCTTTATGCCAACCATTAACTGCATTAGATCGATGAAAAGGCACGCTGTGGTCCTCTTCGTGATCATCTATGGTGTTGGTGCAAACAGCTGAACAGAACGGACACTTTACCCAGCAGCAGTTACACAGGTGTTCGATGAGGATTTCTTCAGAATTCATCCAGAATTCCTCGATCTTATCCAGTGAGAGGCTGCTCACTTCCTGTATGACGGACTCGAAACCTTTCTCTATCTCTTCCTTAAGAAAGTCAATTTTTGTTATGTCTCTGAAGTTTTGACAACAAACAGTGTCGAATGTTAGCTCATCTATTAGCAAACTGGAAAATTCCTCCACCCACTTGTCTGGGCCTTCTGCTTTTCCTTCCACGTTCTCTGTTGCATCAAATAAAGCTTGACTCACATCTTTTTTGACATCTTCAACATTTTTCTTGAGTATTTTCAATACTTCCCCTTTTTGTTCTTTGAAGATGTATTTCTGTACTTCTTCTCTTATGTATGTCTCTGCTTGCTTCCTTGGGTCTCGGATGTAGGTGATAAAGGCATTAAAGTCCTCTTTCATTGCGAGTGACTTCAACATATGTGTCTCCAACTTTGACCTGTTCCCATTGAATGCTGGGAAATTCGTCTTCATCACTTCAGCGAGATTGATGGCAGTCCTGTTACAGACGGCCTTAACAGTGGAACTCTTCAGCTTGTCACAGATCAGTTCTCCAAGCACAACAGCAGATGAGCTTCCTTTGCAGTAGCTTTTGAAAATGTTGTAATAATGCTCTTTCTTGCTTTCTACATAGGAGTGTGCATCATTGTTCCCTTTGAATTTCTTGTGGGACTCTGAAAGCCAGCTCTCTGCTCTGTGAAATACATACAGTAAGAGATCAACTGTGAACTCCTTCTTCAGAGCATATTTCCTCCATAATTCAAATTCTGTCACCTTTCGTTTTACATCGTTGACCCCTTTTTGCAAATAAGTTGGGCTGTAGCCTCTTGTTGCTACAGGTTCGCTCATAATTGACTCAAGGGATGGTTTTACAACATCGTCAATGAGGGATCGGATCAGTTGCTGTTCTTCATACGTAAAATGCCCCTTAAAGTAATATTTCACTTGTGTAGTTTTTTCTGAAACAAATTCAAGTACTTTGTTGGAAGCAGTAGAACGTTTTTGCTTTTCTCTTGTTTCCCTTTTCATCTCATTGTCATGAGATTGTTGGCCTGTGTTACACGGATCATGACGCTTGCTCAGAGATACATAATGAGCGTAATCACCAGCCTCTGTCATCTGTTTGTATCTGCCACTCTTTTTGCATTCATGGATGAGAGAATATTCAAAACCAAGATCGTGGAGGACTGTTGATTGATCTTCTTCATAGTTGATGTCCTCAATAGGTTTTGTATCTGCAATTAGTTCTCTAACCAAGCCAGTCCAAACAGAGTTGAACTGTTTTTCAAGTTCCTTCTCATCTTTTTTCTTGTCCTTTAACTGATGAGCGAGTTCTTTGCTCTTTTGTAGCAGCTTGTTCTCGAACTCTGTCTTCTTAGCATCAAGCTTTTTACAAGCATGTTTCTGCTGGATCACTTCATTCAGTTTTCTTTGAACTCTTTTCACCTGTTCATCATGAAAATCCTGGATTTTGTTTTCAAATCGACCTCGCCACTGAACCAACATTTCTTTGTCTCTGTCATCATCAAAGTATGTTGCCATTGCTTTTTTGATTTCCTCATAGGTTGTGTTTGATTCTTGATTAAGATAACTGAGCTCGACCTTGTCAAGTCTTCCTTTTTCAATTTTGGAATGAAGCCCGTTCTTAATGGTCTCCATATTTCTCCTCAGGGTCCAGGTCCAGTTCCCATACTGGACCTCAAGTTTTCTGTACACTGCAACTTCAAGTGTGTTTTTGAAACTGAAAACAAATTGTTCGTTCATCAGGGCATTCCACAAGTCCTGAATTTTGTTTTTGAACCCAGAGAGAGTAATCCCAGCTGACTGTGAAGCTTTTGAGAGGATGATGGTCTTCAGCTCTTGGACGCTCTCACTATAACCTGGATTAGGAGGAGCCATAGGTGGACTTCCCTCCCAAAGCTGGGCAAAGTATTTCACATCTTTCTGCACATCAAATGCAATGATGTCACTGAAGCACTCGGCAACACAGTCCTCTTCTTTGGCTGCTAGTTGGGCCATCTGATCTAATTTTTCTTGCAGTCGTCGCTTCCCATCCATGTTTTTCTCTGTAGCATCAATATCTGTAACATTCTGGTGAACAAATAAACAACTTGGAGAAAGTTTAATTTTCTTCATCCTCATGAAAGCCTGAACAACAATCTGCAGAACATCTTGCATCTCAGCTGGATTCTCTCCAAAGATGTTGATCAGTGTCATGTCTCCCAGACCAACAACAAATGTTGCCAGTTCATTGTCGTGTTGGAGAGTGGCTTTACCTTCCAACTCAAGAGCACGCAGTCCTTCAGTGTCCACCACTAGCACGTAGTCAAACTTATAGTCTTTCTTGATCTCCTCTGATACTTCGACCAGCTGCATGAATGCACCCTTGGTGCACCTGCCAGCACTCACTGCAAACTGCAACCCAAACATGGCATTCAGCATTGTTGATTTTCCACTGCTTTGTACGCCTAACACTGACAAAACAAAAACTCTCTTGTCACCCAGTTTCTTGATGACTTCATCTAAAAGACCAGAGATCCAGGTTAAAGGTACATGACCTGCATCACCATCCATCAGCTCCATTGGTTGTCCTGATATCATCAGCTCTGCAGCCAGTTCAGGGTATTTAGACCAGTCAGTCTGTCCCCTCTTTGTTCGTTTCTGCAGATCTGTATGAGCTTCATAGATCTGTCCCATCTCTCTGAAGATGTGCTCCAAGCCAAAAGTTGCTGATTGTACTTTTGTTGATATTTGATCAAGCTCAGTTTGCTTTTTTTTAAGCAGAGCAGTCTTGTCCTGCTGCTTCTCCTTCTTCAAAGCCAAGAGCTCAGTCCACTTTTCATCATAAGTTTGGAGAATTGAAGAGAGATCGTCTGTGGAGAGAGCATCAATTAAGATCTGAGTCCATTTCAGAAAATACTCTTTTTCTGTTGCTGACAAAGATGAGAGGCTTTCAATGAACAGCTTCATCGGTCCACTAAAGGAAGCATTGCATTGTTCTTGTCGTATTTGCATCAGTTTCTTTTGCTTTTGAATTTTCTCATTCTCAATGTTTCCTTTGAGGTGATAAAGTTCTTTGTTGACTTTGCACCATTCATGCCACATTTTGCCTTGACAATGAAAAAATGTATCTTTGATCTTTGAAACATCCATCTCCTGAAGCAAGTCCACAATTTTCATTGCAGCAGATTTTCCTTTTTGGCAGACTTTGTCGTCTTCATCCACTTTGACTCCAGAAACTTCAGCCATAGATTCAAGCTGGAAGGATGAATGTGGTCCAGACAAAATCTTTCCAATGATTTTTTTCAGTTCTTCAGATATATCAGAGTGGCTTTTGTTGTTCAACCCCATTTTGTATTTCCCCTTTTTCATCTGGACAGCATCACCATCGTTCTCAGCAATGAGAATAATGAGAGGTTTTGGAGACTTGTAAAGTGCTGAGATCACTGCAGTGCTTTTGTCACCTTGTTCCAGAGTTGGTACAAGAACAACATTGACTGAAGATTTGTCAGTTAGTATGTCACGCTGTTTTACAATTGAAAGAGCATCACCATGAAGATTACAGAAGGCAATGCAGTCAGCGAAGGCATCATTGGCTTTTCCAGCAGGGCAGTACCAGGCAATCTCTGCCACTCCATCCATCAGATGGCGAGACTTGGTGCTACCTGGGCAGTTTCTGTGGAAGAAGGTGTTGTGGCGATCGTTGATCAAAGTGTTCATCAGCTGAGATTTAGACAGAGATGGTGAACCCAGGCGGAGAAATGACACCAAAGGTGTCTCAGCTTTGCAGATGGGCATACTCTTCATGGTGACAATGTTTGAATTATCTCTCATTTCAGTTACCTTCCATGTTTTTCTTATTTGTCTGAATGTCCACAGAGGACAGTCAATATCCATTGTGACTGGATCAGGAACAAGCAAAGGTAAAGCGTACTGACATTGTGATAGCTTTGTAATCATGTTCTGCTTCAAAAAGCTGTCTGAGCAGTGAAATACTGCCATTTGAACATCCATTGGATGCATGTGAGTCTTGAGTTTTGAGTCAACATTGGTGGAAAAAAGAGCCTCAAAGTCATCATCGTCTGTATCATCATTGACGGACTCTTCAACAGGCTTTGAGAAGCTCACCTCGTCTTGTCTCACAGGAATATATCTGGCTCTGTAGTCCAACATCATCAACCTCTGAAGAAAAGTAAGAGCTACATCTTTCTCACATGTGTCACTGTCCTGTTTTACAGGTGGACCTACTTTGAGAAAATCTGCTGGTGACAATTTCTGTTCCTGTTTGTCTCGAAGCTGAAGTCTTTCAAGCAGTGTTTCAGTTTCTCTTTGGTAGTGTTTCTTCCTGTTGATGTCTTCAGAAAACGCCACTGACTTCTGTAAATAAGTTAACAGGCATGTGTTCTATGTCGAAAATTATAACATTTGGATATAGAGTAAATTGTCATAAAAAATATATATTTCTAGTTTCTTACCTTATCCATGTTTCCACTCATGTCCATATTTAAGGTACCTGTCGTAGAATAATTAATTGTATCAAACAAGAGTCAAGCTTAAGACAAGCATTACATTTTTCTTTATTCTTAATTTTGTATGCGATTGACCTTTTTTCTGGTCATAGTACTATTCATTGAAGTGTTACCTCTTTCAGTGGCAGCAGATTGTACAGGCTTAATTTCAGGTTCTCCCCCCACTATTGTGTTGTCGTCATTCTTTGCATGTTCAACATCAGCAGGTCGTTTCACTGGATCACACTATGAAAACAGATAATTTAATTTAACAGTTAATCACCCATCTAGTGATTCATCATCTTGATGTTGTGGAGTGGCAAGACCAAGAGCGATTCTCTGTCACAACATTTATCTGTCAAAAAATAGTTGTCGCACCTCACACGTAAAGGTGAACCGAAGCTCTCTGTTCAAAGACGACTTGGGAAGGAAGCATGCCGGCAAGAGTTTGGTGAACCCGGCCTTGAAACATGGGGCTCGGAATATCTACATGAAGCAATCGCCCTGTGAGCCCAACACTAGCAGGAGTAGGCATTGGGGCTGGGTGCATTGTCAGCCATGTGGCCTCCCATACCAATGGCCAATGTAAGAGTGAAAGAAGTAGGCTACGATGCCACTGGCCAAGGTACAGTAAAAGAGAAGTAAGTAGGTTACTCACTTGTTAGGTTACCTGTTCACTTTTGTATTGATTTTTTTTGTATTGACCTTTTATTTTTATAAATCTTTCTGTGCAGAACTTGATGTACAGTAATTTATTTAGGGTCTTTACCTGTGTATAATTGGTTTTAATTACATATTTGGCTTTTAGAGTATACATTGGCCTAATGTGTGATGCTATTTATATGCTATTAATATGTTCTTGTTGATACAAAGCCAAATTTGTATGGGCTCTGCTTAAGCCCCAGAAATTTTTCTCAGAAAATTCTCATACCTATACTAAATACAGAATATCTCCTCAACCACAAGGGCTATTTGAATCATTTCAAAAAGTATAACATACAGAACACATTTGTGAGACTAATTAAGAGGTTCATATAGCAGTGTATGAGTTACTGCTTTATTGGTTGATGATGGGACACAGGAAAGGAAAAAAAGAAAGGAATTCCAGGATGTATTTTCTCCTTTTAATTATGCATATCATTGTTTTTTTCTACTGTAAAATATCACTATGTGTTATCAGTATCTCTGCAAAGTTTGACTTTGATTAAGTGAGGTGAAATATTTTTTGCAATTCATTTCCCTGAAAGTCAAAATACCTTAACTTTCTTGCTGGACCTCTGGTTCCCGAACAGATGTGCTCTGCTAAAGTAGATGCACCAATACATACATACCAAGCAATGCTGTGGGGAATATTGTTTCATCCATAAGTAAGTAATATTTCAGTTTTTTGGATGAATGTGGTTTATATATTGCGGAGGCTTTGTCTGACAGTGTTTTTTTTTGCGTCGTAAGCTTTCTAGAAAGGTGCGCCAATCATGTGTGGCACCGCGCAAGGGATATGAAAATATTTCCTGTACTTTAAATACAAAATAGATGTCTTGTATTTTGTTACATTTTGTATTTTATTTTCAATACATTCATTTCAGGGGTATTTTGTATTAAATTGCATTTTGATGTATTTTTGCCCATCTCTGCCTATAGCCGCCGGACGCCAGCAGTCTCTCATCGCACCCCTCTAATCTTCTTTCACGAAAGAAGAAAGAAGAATAAAAGAAGATGTATATCATTCTTGTGAATTAGTTTCAGTGGACTTATTGTAATAAATATTGTCAACAATAAATTAACACTGCTGTATGACAATGACTACTGAAGACAAAAACATCTCACACACTTACCTCTGTTTAAGCTGCACCCTTCAGTTCGCCCCCTGCAGGGTAAAGTAACAGAAAGCAGATTGCAGAATCAAGCTTAAAACTCATTGTTCCACATGATTGATGTCCTCTACACCAATAGTTCTCAACTGGTTTGGCTGCAGGACCCACCTTCACTCCTGAATAACAAGCTGCGACCCAAGGTAAGGAAAATGTTCAACTTCTTAAATTGATTTCATAAAAAGATGGTGCAGTTTGAACCTGAGAAAGCACAGCATATCACAGAATGCAACACAAAAAACTGGTTTAATATGGAAACCCATTTCCACTAGTAAAAGAAAAAAATAATGATATAAAAAGTACTGAAGCACTGAAGCCTTCTTTTTTTATTCTTCCTGTCATCTGGTAAAACAAAACAAAACAAAAAAAAAGAGCCAGTGGCACTGTGCATGCACACTTACTTCACTTATCTCATAATTTCAACTTTCTATCTCATAATTATCATAATTCCATATTATTTTGTTATTTTACTGTGGACATGGGCTTCCATACATGTATGCACGCACATTACATAAAAAAAAGTCCAACTACTGATAAGTAGTTTCAAAAAGACCCAAATGATGTAACTTTAGCTGAGAATATTGTGGCATCACAGGGGGACAGGTAGTGGAGGGATGCTACATTCCCATGCAGAGCCCACACCACAAAATGGCCGCTGCAGTCTGCACTACATCTCCCAGACTGCCTCATCACTCACACAGCTGCAGGCGCACCCAATTGAGGCAGGGCTAGGAAGCTGGCTAAAGGGCAGGGGAAGAGCATATGGGGGAGAGGAGCGGGACATGTGGCATGAGAACGGACGCCTCTGTGTAGGAAAAGACTACGAAGCGGAGGACCTTATAACCTGGACTTTGCTGTGTTGAGTCTTTTAGTTTAAATAACTACTTTCTCCTTTGGGACGCTTTATTTTATTGGTAGACATTTTTTAATTTTGTATTTAAAAGAATAAACTCAGTTACTGGTGGTTCGTAAAATAAACCTTCACCTTCATTTATACCTTCTGATTGTGCCTCTTTTTTAATTTTTTTTAATTTTTTTAGCTCTCTTTGCAATATTGCCCCATCCTTACCGGGCCTATGGACAACCCGTGACAACTCTGCACTATGGAACAATTGTGTGTCTTGAGGAGCAGCTTTTACTCAAAATATATGAAACAAAAAGTGCATTTCAAAGATATTCCACTAACTTTTCTTCTGAGGAATAAATAATGGGAGCACTGGGGATATGTTTTTCTCCTGGGACGAGTCTCAAAGTCTAGAGTTATGGTGCGAGTAGATTACATTCAAAGGCAATGCACAGACGCGTATGGATGCGAGGCGCATTTCCACCGGGCGGCGTGAATGACACGAATGGCGCGCAGCGAAAAAGTTTGCCTCATTTACGAATAATATCATGAACCCAGACACGAGGGGTTTTATGTACAAAGCAGAAATAGTGATTACTTCTTCCATGGTGGACAGCGGAAATTAATTGTTTATAATAATAATGGTAAGCCAACCTTCCAACCAGCGCGTCGAGCCCGAGAGAAGCAAGTTCACGCCAGGAGTGTAAATAGACAGCACTCCGCTACATATAATAAATCCCTTTCAAAATAAATGCATACAATTTCTTTCTTTTCTCTTTTTGCCCACGCCCCAGTGAGTCGCGGGTCTTTATACAGGTCTGCGACCGACCCACCAGTTGAGAATCACTGCTCTATGCCAAATAAACATGTCTTTCATTTTTATTGTAATTAATATTTTGCAGTAATACAATCCAACATTGAAAGAAAATATTTTTTTTTCTCACGCTTCGACATATTTGACTCTTCTAGGTTCTGAATGGTGTTCCACCTCCATCTTATTGGTTCTTCATGCTTTATAGGATTGTAAGGCAGTCAGTTAGATAAATAATATAATAAACTATATCGCGTGTGTGTCACCATTCAAGCTGAAGAGCCACGTATTTCCTTTAATTTTTTTAATTAATCAATAATTTTGGGGAAAAAAAGCACACCACAAACCATCAGAATTTTTGATCTCATAAACCAAGAAGGATGTATAGACAGAAACAACTACAATTTTGAATAAACTCACCTTTGCGTTATGATTAGTAGGTCTGTCCCTCACAGATACCTCCTCTCCACATATGAGGCGTGATGTGTTGAGCTGAAGAGTTCAGCATCTGCCCTTCTTTTAAACCAGATGCCAGAAAGTGAAAGTAGGACAGGTCTGACTCATGATTTCTGCAAAACCTAATAACACAATATAACACTAAATTAATCATTAACCAAACACAGCACAACACACAGTTGTTAAGTTATCATTTGTATTGTGAAATGGGTCACTGCAGTAACATTAATTAAACAGAATTATTATTGTTCACTCTTTCCCTTTAACTAATCAGATTTATACACAACCTTTATGTTCCCATGTTCTTATTAAAACTATTTATTTATCTTCTTTGTTAGCTGTCATTTTGGCACTTTATTGGTTAATCAGTGATGAGAAATGTCAAAGGGAAAGTCCGACTGCCCTAACTCACGATTTACAAGAAACCATGTGACTTCAGTGAAAGGGATGTGAAGGTTATTGATGCGTTGAGGATGTTTGTGGTTTCCATCAAAAACATTGAAGCACACTCATACAACTAAACGGTTTATGTTCATTGACAGAGGACAGCTTTATATCGAGATATTCTTCAGGCATGCTAGTTTTACATTAGTAATAATGAAAGTAAACGTGTAAGTAAGAGAGCTCTTTCCCCCAACCCATGTGAGGACAACAGCAGGGAGATTAAATATCTACCAGAAGATCCACTATTGAAAACATTAAAAGAAGTTTCTCTGAAACAGCCTCTCCAGGCCTGTAGAAGCAGTTATAGCACTGTAGTCAAGATTATAAATGGGCTATTTGCACTTGCTTTTTGTAATTGTTTTTATTGAGAGTTTTCCGTGTCAGATTGGTACAACTCTCCTCCACATCATTCACCTCCAGTTTTCATCTTAGCAAGCTCTACAGGCCCTTCCACTGAGCTAGTTTAAACTGCAGAACTGCTGCTACCTGTGTTCTTATAATGATGCGTCCCAATGTCCTCATAAATTAAAGGAGGGTGTCAGTTGATCCTAATTAGCGTTCTGTCTCCTCACCTTTTATATATGATGTGGAACCAATTCATCTCACGTGACCTGTGCAGTATTGTTGTTTAATTTTTTCACCAAAAGATTTTAGTTGTGGATCGCTAACTTAGATTCAGAGATTTCACTTTGGCCTCATTGAGAGAGCTGCCATTGCACCTTGAAATAGCAGAGGATGGACAATTGCTTATTTATATATGTTTTAGCCATACCTCTCATTGTATTGAGTTTACTTGGAAGTAATGATCTCTTACCATCCTCCTTTAGCACTTTACGTAAGATCACAAAATTCCAACAGCAACATCCGAAGCAAGTGAATCAAACAAAGGTTGGAAAGGTATGTACAGTATTAGGATCATCTGCCAACTTGGGGACCAATTTTTATACATGATGCTCATTAACTGGTGTTGTAGTCTATTGCTGAAACAAAATGGACTGTCTATTTACACAATTTAACAGCTGCTGGGAGTCTTTGATTTGGGTAAAAAAGTTGTTTTAAAAAATGCAGAAATTTAAAATCAGGCCTTTACTGCATCTGCCATATCATACAAGAAAAAAACAAACTGATGAAAGCCTGATAGAGCGTCCGACAGCCTACATGTTCCAGGTGCAGTGATCACTTTCTCTTCAAAGGAACATCAGCGGGAAATTTGTCCTAACCTTAGTTTTTATAACACCACTTTTGCTGATTACGGTTAAGATATTGACCGAGTGCAGAAGTTTTATCACGTGGTAATAAAACAGTTGAGGTTCACATTGATTGTGGCCTCAATGTGAATTTGAACCTGAAGATCTTTGTAAGGGCCAAGTATGGTAGTGAAAATACATGTGGTATTCTCTATGAGCATTGGGTGGGGCTGTTCTGATGTCCTGGGCTCAGGCATACTGTAGTAAATTAGATCACTATCGGGGTCAGGTGTTGAACCCCAGAAGGACAAAGGGTTTTGACCACTTTCGGGGTGCCAGTTTGTTGTAATTCTACCAACTGTGCCTTAATTGTTGGCACCAAGGAACCGGTTTTAAATTGAGAATAAATATGGACTCTAATACAACGCAAAATGTCTGTGGATTATGCACCTGATGTAACTCTGATCAAAGTTACCGCAAAGTGATTGAGGCGTGACAAGCGGGAACTATACTGGTCTCCTAACAATCTTTATTTATGTAGAATATACTTTGCTGTTGAACGTCATGCTTTTGTAATACGTGATTATGAACAGTGTGGAAAACTTTCAAATCTATCAAAGCATGGCAGCAACATAGTCCAGAGAGAGGGTCCAGGGTCCAGATCAGCATCAGGACCAGGATCTGGTCTCTGATCAACGTCGTCCTCCATGTAGAGGCATGTGAGAAGAGGAAGAATGTTTCTAAGGAGGACAGAACAGGATATCATAAACCGTTCAGCCGCTCTGACTTGGACTGAACCCAGAACTCAGGTCTCAGGAGGGTTCCTCTAGTTTTATTGGATCAATAAAGTCACAGCACTCTTTCAG